>NW_028320265.1:0-212123 GCF_062004578.1 Staurois parvus
GAGAATTCTTTTAGTTTTCCCAAGTTAAAAGAAATAATGTTTCCTTTTAGTTTCTTACAAGAAACAAAGTTTCCTTTAACTCCGGGGAAAGTGACAGCTAATCCTGTGAGCAGTATTGAAGAAAAAAAAAAGCCGGCAATTGCATTTAAAAATCAGCACCGACATACACTTCGTATTGCGATAAAAATTAGTAAAAAATTCATAAACCGAGACATTATTTTCAATGGATTTTCATTCGTAAACCGAAAATTACGCTAACCGAGGTGTCCGTAAACCGAGGTACCACTGTATTTAAGGGGAATCTATAATACGTTTCTACAATCGTCCTATCAATGTATTTTAAAGTTAATCTGTGCTTTGCATGCCGGTGTTGGGATGGGCAGCCAACCACCATAGCCCGGTCTTGCTGGGCAGGAGACTGAATTTTTCTCTGCTGCAGTTCAGTAAGGGTCTGTCTTGACGGACTTTTGTTCGCTTCAAGCAGATTTTGCATTCCTGTACAAAACTATGTGACTGCAAAACCTCCTTGAAGCAGGACAAATGCAGGCCAGAAGGAGGCAAACTGCAGGTTAAATGTCACTGGACTATGAGGGCTCTTAGAAGCCTCTAAAATTGATGCCATTTACACAAGTCCTTACATTGATGGGTCTCTTCCTCACCCCCACCGTGACCAGACAGGAAAAGAGAAGCAGCAGACTGGTGATCTCTGTCACTCTGCCCTCTCCTCCCAACAGTATGCCCCTTGCTTTGCAGCACAACTGATTGTTTCCTTGCTTTGCATCCCTTTCCCCAGTTTGAAGTGATATTACAGCTTAATTTTTTTCTTTTAATTAAAATAATAAACATGTTATACTTGCCTACTCTGTGCAATAAAAATCATCTTCCCAGTTCCACCGCTGGCACTCATGGCGGCTCCTCCAACCCCAATGAGTAACCCCATAGAATGCCACTTTCTATGGGGGCACTTATGCTGGCTCGCTCCCAAGCCTCGTGTCAGACTGTCCCCCCCACTCACTCATTATTGGACTTGATTGACAGGAGCGGGATCCAATGACTACCACTGCTATGAATATGCCCAGTGAGGAAGGACAGAGCCGCCACTCTAGTGCATAGCGCTGCATTGAGATCGGGCTCGGGCTCAGGTAAGTATAGGGCAGGGGAGGGAATCCTCTTGCAATAGAATTTTTTTTACTTTAATGCATATAATGCGTTAAAGTAAAAGAAAACCTTAGGCTTTAGAACCACTTTGAACTCTGCTGTACACAGATTGGAAGAGGCTGATACCCAATGAAATTCAGGTTCTTACACTGCTTATGCCTTTAGGTTCTTCCTGCCTAGAGTCCATTATTAAAGCGAAGCTCCACCCAAAAGGGGAAGTTCCGCTTTAAGGACTGCTCCCCCGCTCCCCATTAAGGATTGGCACCTTTGGGGGGCGGGGAGCAGGTACCCGAATTTGACAGCTACCCGCTCCTACTTCCGTTTCCGATCGCCTAGGTCAGTGGTCGGCAAGCCGCGGCTCGCGAGCCACATGCGGCTCTTTACACATTTTAATGCGGCTCTTCTGTGTGCCGGGCGCCCGCTCCCCTCCCTCCTCTCGGGCGGCCGCCCCAAAAGTCAGGACTCTGCAGCTAGCCCAGCAATGGCCAAACTACGGCCCGGCGGACCTTTTAATCCGGCCCGCGGAGCGTGGCAAACATTGGCTGTCAGGATGTCGGCGGGGTAGCGTGACGAACTCCTCTCCTCTCACAGTCCGCCCTGAAGACCGGAACGGCACGGGAACACGGCGAGAGGAACACGCGGAGCAAAGGTAAGTGAATTGACACAATATGGGGAATGAATTACTATAGGGGGGATGAATTACTATATGGGGGATGTATTACTATAGGGGGGATGAATTACTATATGGGGGATGAATTACTATGGGGGATGAATTACTATATGGGGGATGAATTACTATATGGGGGATGAATTACTATATGGGGGATGAATTACTATAGGGGGGATGGATTACTATGGGGGATGAATTACTATATTGGGGATGTATTTTCAGTTTTAAAAATGTGGCTCTCAAAATAAATTTCAATCGTGGTTTTGGCGAGATTTGGCTCAGTTGAAAAAAAAGGTTGCCCACCACTGGCCTAGGTCATTGAACCGGAAGGTGCCCTCCCTCCCTGTAGTCTTTTGGGACACGTGACAGGTCCCAGAAGACTACAGGACCATTCATGAAGCGCGGCGCCACTCGCGCACACGCAGTGGGTACCCGGCTGTGAAGCTGCAAGCTATCACAACAAGGTGCCCACACCGAAGATGCCAGCCTCCTGGAATACAGGATGGCTGGTGGATTGGGCTGCGGAGGACACACCACGGGACCGAGGGACAGGTAAGTGGCTGTATTTTAAAAGTCAGCAGCTACAGTTTTTGTAGCTGCCAACTTATTTTTTGACAGAGTGAGTGGAGCTCCGCTTTAATGTCACACCAGCTTCTACCAAACAGAAAAGTCACAACAGAGCACCAGCCCTAGAGTGAACAGGTAGATGTCTGCCTATATTACAAAAACTTTACCTACCTGTCATTCTCAGGGAACATCTGCCTGGCTATAGCCAGCTATACTGAAAGCCCCTAAAAGAAGCCTCTACAAATCTGAATATGTAATACTGCAGTGAGAATATGGAACAGCAAACATCTATAGAATCCAGTACCTTCCTGTATGCTGTTCTGTAGGTGGTTAACAATGGCAGCCAGGATGGTGGAGAGGCTCATCACTTGTGAACACTGTGCAAGGCCGAGCGTGAACAGTTCATTCCAGCAGGCACGAACGAGAGTGGTGTTACAATCCTGCCTGGAAAAGAATTTGGACAGTACGGATCAGATATTAAATGCCTGCCGAAGTCATTTCACACATTATCCTGTAGAAGTCATCTGGTGTGGGGTCAGGTTTACTTTAGGGCGATGGTAAGGTTTACTCTTAGTGGAAGTTTGTTGCACTGGTTCTCACTGGAGAGGAAACGCCAACAAATGAGTGTATGTGAGGTGAAAGGAAAAAACGCAGCAGCTTAACTAGTCTTAATTACCGAAGGAGACACACAGAAGTGCAAGAAAAATTTTGACTACAAGGAAGAAAATGCTGGATTAACCCCTTCACGCCGGCACCTCCCGGCCCTTTAAGAGTTTCAGAAGCCCGAGAGGCGGGGTTTAGGGTCATGCGACCGCTGTGACGCGCCGTCATGGCGGTCACATGATTGGGAAAGGTCCCAATCGAAAGAGGATATCGGGACCTTTCCGTGAGTACCGGACATGTGTGCTGGGAGCATGCGCGCTCTCAACACGTCCTTTTTTAATAGAACGCAAATGCGCGGCCGCTCGGCATTTAGGCCCAGACACCGGAAGGTCTCACATTTGCGTTCAGCCGGCGTGAAGAGGTTAATATTTGTTCTTTTACCCTTCCTGGCGGTTAATCAATATTTTTGAATGTCATAGCGGTACATTGTTTTGCATGGAAATTTGTTGTTTTATATTGTCAGCCTGTAATTCTTAGGAATAACTCGCTTAAATCTGTCCAAACAAGAGTCTAGTAAACATCCCGGGTATGTTAAAGTTTGAAACACAAAATCATAAATTATAATATAATAAATAATTATAAAAAATAATATAATAATAATAAAGTTAAGTCAATAATATAATCAAACCAAAAACACTGAAATGTGAAATATAGCGCCAAGTTCGCACATCGCTGAGCTCAGTCGCAGAATCGTTTTCAGTGTCTGATGAGGAATTTCCCCCACGAATCATTATCACTCAATTCTGCAAGTGGTTCTGATTTACTATCGCTGTTCTCTAGCCGGTCTAAAACCGCGTCTGACCTAAAGGGACACTTTTTGGACGCCATGGACGTTTCTCAGTTTCCAGGCAGAAAGAACAGTAAAAATGCAGGCAGGGCGCCGGACAAAGCACTCGGGACAAAATGTATGTGAAATGGTTTGATACAGTAATGGCATCCTAACAGATTACAATGTATTGTGTGTATGTCAAAGTTTTACTTTTTTGAATCTCCCGCCGCTTCCACCCCCCGTACATCCCAACGCTCGTAGGGAACGGAACCTGGAAGACGGATGCCAGCATCAACCGGGGGGGCATGGCCTGGGAACACAGCAGGAGGACCTCATGGGATCGCAGGACAAGGTAAGGCTCGAACTTCCTGTCCTGTGTCATTAGTACAGTGTCAGGGCTTTTTATTAGCACTGATCACTGTATGGGTATCACTGGGGATGTCAGTGACAGTTAGGCAGTTCCCACCCAGTGTCAGAATGTTCACCGCAGTCCCACTTTAAGTCGCTGATCGCCGCCATTACTACTATATATAAAAAACAAAATTACATACATAGACCGTCATTTGTAGATGCTATAACTTTCACGTAAACCAATTAATTTACACATATTGGGATTTTTGTTTAGCAAACACATAGAGCCTAAATTTATGACAAAATTTGATTTTTTTTATTTTTTTACTGGACGTGTTTAATAGCAAAAAGTCAAAAATATTGTTTTTTTTTCTCAAAAGTGTCGTCTTGTTTATAGCGCAAAAAAATTAAAACCGCACAGGCGATCAAATACCACCGAAAGAAAGCTCCATTTGTGGGGGAAAAAAAGGACATAAAATTTAATTTGGGTGAAGCGTTGCATGACTGCGCAATTGTCAGTTAAAGTAACACAGCGCTGTATAGCAAAAAATGGCCTGGTCAGGAAGGGGGGGGGGAATCCTCTGGAGGGCAAGTGGTTAATAATTTAAAAAAAGTTACATTCCTGGAATGTTGGGATAGCCAACTGTCACATTTGCTTGTGTTATCAACTAAACTGTCAAGCCATCGAATGGCTGGTGTCATATGTGCAGCGCCATGGCAGTTGCAGATCAAAAACAAGCAGTTTCCTTGGCTGTGACCCTAGGTTCACATCTGTGCGGGTGGTGCCACTGCGGATCCGCATGAAAATCAGTGGAGCCAAACCACCCGCAGAGAGAAATGCGGACCCGCGGGCGGGTGCCATTCATTCCAATGACACGCCGCCCGCACTGGAAAATGCAACCGTACTGGGAACCGAGGTTCCTGTGTGGGCTGCGTTTTCCAAGGTAGTGCAGGGACTTCTTCCCTGCGTGTCACGGGCACGGGAGTCCATTCAAATGAATTAGTTCTTGTGCCCATGCAAAACGCAGCCCACACGGCCGCACAGATGTGATCCAGGGGTAAGGGATAGGAGGGTTTAATCAGTTTACCCCCCCCCCCTTCCTGGTCACATCAAACCCGACTTGACCAGTTCGCACGATTTCAAAGTCGGGCGACATGCCAATTTCAGGTGTGATTTGCAAGACATCTGATACAATGTCCATGCAAATCGCACCAAAAGTAGCGCATGTACTACTTTAGAAATCGGTGCGGCTTCGACCAAGTTGGAACCGCACCGATATGACTGCTCTAATTGCAGACAATAGGCTGCGATTTGCAACTCGCATGGCATGCAAATCGCATTCAGTGTGACAAGGGTCTTACCCCTGGATCACATATAGGCGGCCGTGCGGACCGCGTTTTGTGCAGGCACG
Source organism: Staurois parvus (assembly GCF_062004578.1). NCBI lineage: Eukaryota > Metazoa > Chordata > Amphibia > Anura > Ranidae > Staurois > Staurois parvus. The sequence continues at coordinate 5,591 of NW_028320265.1, forward strand.
AGAGCCCATTCATTTGAATGGACTCCCGTGCCCCGTGACACACAGGAAAGAAGTCTCTGCACTTCTTCTGAAAACGCAGGCCGCGCGGGAACCTCTGTTCCCAGTATGGTTGATTTTTCCAGTGCAGGCGGCGTGCCATTACAACTAATGTCACCCACCTGCGGGTCCGCATTCCCCTGTGCATGTGGTGCGGCTGCACGGATTTTCAAGCAGATCTGCAATGGCACCACCCGCACAGATGTGAACAAAGTCTTAAGGCTGTCAGCAGATCGACCTCTACAAATTCAGCAGTGCCTAAAAATAGAGAGCAACTGAGCATGTGCAGAGAACGGTGAGTGTATTTACTGGATTATAAACAGTATAGGCACTAATTTATAATGGTTTACATAGCTAAAGGGGCCAGCCTGAAGTGATCTAGCAAGACTTACTTTTCTGACTAAATTTCCACTTTAAGGACAAATTGCTCCAAAGTGCCTGCAGCAACAATGGTCACTGAAGGTTTGTTTGAAAGCATATAATGCTCGTTAAGAATATGTAATTCTTTGAATGCCTGTACCACGGACATAGGTTTACTTTTTAGATCGGAAACTGCATGGTGTGCAAATTCAAAATATACTTGCACATACCGACCCTCTTGGCTCACCAGCAGAAGTTGGCTTCCTATTTGTTTTTGTCGGCCATTAGAACAATTGCTCAGGCATGGAAGAGCCCGTTTGTCCCGCTTCAGGGGGTGCGGGACCGTATGATCACTATGATGCTCAATGAACAGATGTTGAGTATCTAACGACTCCCAATGGAAATTCTTGAAAATATGGGAGCCGTGGTTGCAATATGCCTTTCCCACGCTCCCCCCCCCCCCCCCCCAGCTAATCTGGGGATGTGATGTTGCTTGGTATTGGCGTTCTCTGACCCCTGCTCTTAGTCTTGTTATCTTTTTCCTTTTGTACTCCTCTTTCCTTTTCTGTTTGTTTTTGGTGTGGCGGTGGATAGCTGCCTTTAGTTTGAGTAACTGTCGGTGTTATACTAATGTTTTTGTCATTTATGTGCCATTGATAGGCCCTGCGTGGGCGCACCTTTAGCTCTGTTGGTGTTAGAGCACTGTTTTTTTTTTATATTTTTTTTTATGTCCAATTGATAGCCCCTGCGTTTTGTTTTGTTGCTCCTGTCTTAAATTGTTTATAAATTAATAAAAACATTAAAATACAAAATAGACTTGCAAATTTATGCAACTAAACCTTTAACTAAAATGTTAGAAACCAGATTTAATTAGGTCCCCTTTGCTAACTAACAATGCTTAGTGCTGGGATAGCTTTGTAGCTTTTTTTTTTTTTTTTTTTTTGAGGCATCTTCTCCAATCCTCTAATTCTCCTGCATTTTATTCACCATCATCCAATATTAGGGGCAGGGGCGGACTGACCATTTGAGCATTCGGGCACTGCCCGAGAGCCCCGGGGTCAGTAGGGGGCCCCATGAAATGCCCCTGGTATCTTTTATAGGCTTTTTTGGGTGTGCTTTGAGTGTGGGCAAGGACACAGGGGCCCCATGATCCCCTATTGTCCGGGGGCCCCATGAGTTGTCAGTCCGCACCTGATCAGGGGTAATACATACTTAAAAGTAATACATGAAGACATGAAGTCTTGAACTGCTGCAACACAGCCACAAACCTATTACTAGCTATTAGCTGAAGAGGTGACAATCAGACTTACCCCAAGGCCTGGAAGGCAGGAATAGATCGAGCCCAGTGCATGGAAAGGAAAAGCAAGCGGGAAGCTGACTCACAAATATAATGTACATTCAGATACTCCGGCATCGGACTCGGCATAGTTAGCTGCAGCAAAAAAAAGAAAACAGATGCAGATCACATAAAACCCTGAGGTCTGAGTCTTAGAAAACATGCACGTTTACGGGGTATCACCACCTACCTTAAATGTGACATGTGTGTCTGACAAAAGGGGTCCTTCCACCTCCAGGATAGGGGTGGCCTGATCCCGGCTAATGACGTGAATGTTCCCTCCAGCTGCTGGGTCCACCCCGTCCGCTTCTGGCTGGTTCTGTCCTCCAGCTGACTCTGATGTGTTAAGTGCTTTTGCTAACGTGTCAAAAGCCCTACGAGAGTCAGTGGACAAATCTCAATGTGCGATATAGAAAAAATAAAGCAGCACACATACAATAAGGCCTCATTCACAGACAAACTACGGTGTACACCCCTGAGAGGGCCGTTTTTTTGCACACAAGGGGATGCACAGGTGTTCTATGCATCCCGTACAGGCTTTCCTATTAGTGGTGCACCATCAATTCTGATGCCGAAACCAATACCGAAAATTCAGAATGCGCGTGGCCGAAAACCGAACTGAAACGTCTGCGTATGTGGGGGTGGGGAGGCTCCAATTTTTTTTTTCTACTTTCATGTATCTGTGTGTGTGTGTGTGTGTGTGTGTGTGTGTGTGTGTGTGTGTGTGTGTGTGTGTGTGTGTGTGTGTGTGTGTGTGTGCGTGTGTGTGTGTATGTATACGCACACACACATTTTTTTTTATATATATATATATATATATATATATATATAAAAAAAAATTTAATTTAGTCCCCTATGTGACAGCAAAAGAGTGACAGGTCGTCTTTGTAAGGGGGAGGGGGTGGGGGGCAGTGTGTGTAAGGAGGGGGCAGGAGAGGAGCAGTGTATACAGAAAGGTTCCCTCGCTGTTACTGTAGGTCGGTGCAGATTGACAACTTTTTTTTTTTCTTCACTATAGCTCACAGAATTAGCTGTCACTTTTCCCGGAGCTAAAGGAAACTTTGTTTATTTTAACAAAGAAAGAAACTAAAAGGAAACATTGTTTATTTTAACTGGGGGGGGGGAGAAACTAAAAGGAAACATTGTTTATTTTAACTCTGGGGAAAGAAACAAAAGGAAACCTTGTTTATTTTAACTGGGGGGAAAGAAACTAAAAGGAAACATTGTTTATTTTACCTGGGGGGAAAGAAACTAAAAGGAAACATTGTTTATTTTAACTCGGGGGAAAGAAACAAAAAGGAAACATTGTTTATTTTAACTGGGGGGAAAGAAACTAAAAGGAAACATTGTTTATTTTAACTGGGGGGGGAGAAACTAAAAGGAAACATTGTTTATTTTAACTCGGGGGAAAGAAACTAAAAGGAAACATTGTTTATTTTAACTCGGGGGAAAGAAACTAAAAGGAAACATTGTTTATTTTAACTCGGGGGAAAGAAACTAAAAGGAAACATTGTTTATTTTAACTCGGGGGAAAGAAACTAAAAGGAAACATTGTTTATTTTAACTCGGGGGAAAGAAACTAAAAGGAAACATTGTTTATTTTAACTCAGGAAAGAAACTAAAAGGAAACTGTTTCTTTTAGCTGGCGGGGAAGTGACAGCTAATTCTGTGAGCCATAGTGAACAGAAAAAAAAAAGCCGGTAATTACATTTAAAAAGTGGCACTGACATATACATACTGTCACTATATACACTGCTCCCCTCCTGCCTTTCTCAGCCGATAGGGCTATTTTCAGTCGATGTGTTTCGGTGGCCAAAATTTAGGTGCATCCCTAATTCCTATTCATATCAAATGGGATGCAACGGTAACACAAACACAGCCGCTGTTCCCAATTTGATAGTCATGCTAGTGCATGGCCCTGAATGCAGACAGACATGAATGGGACGGGATATGCAAACACCTGTGCATCCCCATGTGGGTAAACAGGGCCCTTGCATGGGTGTACACTGTGGTGCACCCATGTGAACCAGGCCTAAGAGTTGTACTTTATGTACAAGGGAGACATCACACTTGCAAATTTGTAGCAGCAATTGTTGGGTCTATACCAGGGGTGGGCAACTGTGGCCCTCCAGCTGTTGTAGAACTACAAGTCCCATGAGGCATTGCAAAACTGACAGTTACAAGCATGACTCCCAAAGGCAGAGACATGATGGGACTTGTAGTTCACCAACAGCTGGAGGGCCACAGTTGCCCACCCCTGGTCTATACAGTTATCTTGGACCCCTCCCTCTTCTTCACAGGACTGTGGCATGTCATTTAGGATTTGCAGCCGAGCTATCTCTGTCACCGGCTGGAGCGAATTCCCTATGTAATGCTATGAAGAATGCACTAGAGGGCGGTAATATAAAATTGTGTCCTGAGCCCACTAAACCAGTGACAACCGTGGGACCCCTGAAAAACAAAACTCGGCTTTCACAGCCGCATCAGGGGCAAGAGAGGATCTCCTATTTCTGGAGAGCAGTGGACATCAATAGGGTGCTTGAACCCTGCCCCACTCTGATCAAAACACACAAACCTGTTTTGGTGGACCTGATCTTTCATGAAGCGTAGGTCAGTCATTGGTGTTTGTACCGCTTTGTCACAGGGACCCAACTCTCATTCTCTGCACACTATTCATATCCACAATTTTCAGGCACCTACCGCGTAATCTCACTGGAGAATTGGTCCTCTGGTTGGGCATCTGAAGTGTCCCCATTGTTTTCCGACTCCGTGAGACTGGCGAGCGATGTGACAACGTTTGCTAGAGTTCCCAGTCCACCCTGACTGGCTTCCGTCTAGGGATTTAGAAAACGTGCATTAAAGAATAAATGGGTGCAACTACCTTCATTTACCTACACTGGGAAAGCATGTAAATCTGACAAGCCGATCGATCACTTCCACACACCCCCAGAACATCACCCCCCAGCATGCAATTCCCAGTCTCCTCTCTCCCAACTGCAGCCCTAGGAACCCCCTGGCAGGTGCTGCTGGGTAGAGGGGAGGGACACTAACATCCATTTGATGATATCCACTACCTAGTAAAAATCTGGAAGCGACTTTGTGACGGGAGTGACTTTTGGGGGTGGGGGGACCTCTGTATCATCTCCCCAAATCATTATGTTTAACCCACCCTGTGCCTGCTTAAGGGGTACAGGGTGTGTATGTGAATGTCTGAGTCTTGTGTATAGTGTGTGTTCCTTTGTCTAGGCCACATGGCTGTCCATTGTCTGTTTGCCATGTGCTACCCCCCATTGTGCTGTGTCTTCCTGTCCAGCCAACTATTATGGGATGTACGGTTTGTGTATTGGTGTGGGGGTTGGTCAATGTCCTTTACCATGTGTTTCATCCCATTGTTCTGTGTCTGGGTGGGATGGGGCGGGCTGATGATGTATTTCCTGTTCCTGGTTGTGTTTCCCCGCCCTCTGTATAAAACATGTTGTTTGTGTAAAATAAAGATTTGTTGGCTTCCTGTATTAAGCAGAGCTGGGTGCTGTCTGTTTCCTGAGGGATTTCAAGGGTGTGGTCCATGGATAGTGTTCGGACAGGGGAAGTTGTGCTATAACGGAAAAACTCAGTGCGGTCTGGGTTCCGGTTCCGTTAGAGACTTACATTCCTTCCGGCTGTCAGTTTCCCTGGCCGCTGTGGCTGGGGAAGAAGCTAATCAAGTCCAATCTGCTCTCTTTTAGCGTAAATAAACGGCAAGTGAGACATTAGGGGGTGTCATCTCTGTAATGGAACCGGCCCCATTCTGCGTTGGGTACTTTCGTTATAATACCGCTTCCCTGTCCGAACACCGACCACAGACACCACAGCCGACCAAACAAGACTAGACGACACCAGACTTGAAGTAAACCAGAGTAGACTATTTTATTTTGACACAGATACAAGATATATACACTCAAGGGAACAATCCCCCCTCCCTGCATAATGACACAGGGCGGGGCAATCTACATTTAGTAACAAGAGACACACCAGCAGACAGTCTCATCAAGAGGAAAGGCTGCTGGAGACACCCCCCACCAAGCCAATACCCATAAAACACAAACATCCCATAATAGTTTGCTCCCAAGCAAGACACACAATAGAACAATGGGATGCAACCACATGGCATTAAACAATCAACAACTCCCCACCCCAATATTAGGACAGATCTCCTTGTACCCCAAACAGGCACAGGGTGACTTACACATAAGAGGGATATGGGGAGCTGAGACAGGGGTCTCCCCACCTCTCCAAAGTGAGCTGGGTTCCATGGGCCCCCCACCCAAAGTGACTCCCAATAAAGAGACCTGTCACAACAAAATTATATCATACAGGGGACTTTTAAAATTTCAACAAAATGGAAAAAAAAATAAGTTACACCTAAGCACTCAACCTCTCTCCCCCCCCAAAAAAGTGAGAGCAATAAATCTGGGGCCGTTATTCACGGTTAACTCTAAATGTTTGACCCGTAGATTCACCTAGGGAAAAATTTAGGGTACCGAAGTTTGTCATTGTTTCAGGGGTGCACACAATTTTAGGGCTTGACAAGTTGGGTATCTATCATAGAGAAGAGAGAAAGTGGTGCCACTCTAAGTGTAGATGGTTAAAAGGCACACGTTCCCAAATTCACTCACAAGAGTAGAAGATTAAAGAAAGGCATGTCATGGTATAACAGAAGCGTCCGGTGTACTGGTAGTCCTATGCGGTGCTTCTGGTTGGTACCCATCACTCCGGTGGCTTCCAGGGCTTGGGGGGTAGCAGAGTGGCGCAGGGAGGCTTGGACATATCGGGGTTTATTTACTAAACCTGGTTGACTCAGAATCTTGTCCACTTCTGCATAAAAAACAGCTTCCAGATTTTATTGCTGAAGCTTAACTGAACATGCTAAGGTTAGAAGCTGATTGGCTACCATGCACAGGTGCCCAAGATTCTGAGTCAACCAGGTTTAGTAAATAAACCCCATCGTGTCACAGCACAAGCCAGAATTAAAAAATGGCGCAATTTCGGAGCATGCGCGCTCCTTTCTCAGGCCGGTCCGATCGGTCTCAAAGACACTTGTCAGAACCAGCAGCAAAACACTATTGATATTATTAGCTATCTGTAAGGACATTCTTCTCACTGACCACCAATGTAAGGATCATTCTTCTCACTGACCACCAATGTAAGGATCATTCTTCCCACTGACCTCCAATGTAAGGGACATTCTTCCCACTGACCCCCAATGTAAGGAACATTCTTCCCACTGACCACCAATGTAAGGGGCATTCTTCCCACTGACCTCCAATGTAAGGGACATTCTTCCCACTGACCACCAATGTAAGGGACATTCTTCCCACTGACCACCAATGTAAGGGACATTCTTCCCACTGACCTCCAATGTAAGGGACATTCTTCCCACTGATCACCAATGTAAGGGACATTCTTCCCACTGACCACCAATGTAAGGGACATTCTTCCCACTGACCCCCAATGTAAGGAGCATTCTTCCCACTGACCACCAATGTAAGGGACATTCTTCCCACTGACCACCAATGTAAGGGACATTTTTCCCACTGACCCCCAATGTAAGGAGCATTCTTCCCACTGACCACCAATGTAAGGAGCATTCTTCTCCATGACCCCCAATGTAAGGAACATTCTTCCCACTGACCCCCAATGTAAGGGACATTCTTCCCACTGACCACCAATGTAAGGAGCATTCTTCCCACTGACCCCCAATGTAAGGAACATTCTTCCCACTGACCCCCAATGTAAGGAACATTCTTCCCACTGACCCCCAATGTAAGGGACATTCTTCCCACTGACCCCCAATGTAAGGGACATTCTTCCCACTGACCACCAATGTAAGGAGCATTCTTCCCACTGACCCCCAATGTAAGGGACATTCTTCCCACTGACCCCCAATGTAAGGAACATTCTTCCCACTGACCCCCAATGTAAGGGACATTCTTCCCACTGACCCCCAATGTAAGGGACATTCTTCCCACTGACCCCCAATGTAAGGGACATTCTTCCCACTGACCCCCAATGTAAGGGACATTCTTCCCACTGACCACCAATGTATGGGACATTCTTCCCACTGACCCCCAATGTAAGAAGCATTCTTCCCACTGATCCCCAATGTAAGGGACATTCTTCCCACTGACCCTCCAATGTAAGGGACATTCTTCCCACTGACCCTCCAATGTAAGGGACATTCTTCCCACTGACCCTCCAATGTAAGGGACATTCTTCCCACTGACCCCCCAATGTAAGGAGCATTCTTCCCACTGACCACCAATGTAAGGAGCATTCTTCTCCATGACCACCAATGTAAGGGACATTCTTCCCACTGACCCCCAATGTAAGGGACATTCTTCCCACTGACCACTAATGTAAGGAGCATTCTTCCCACTGACCCCCAATGTAAGGAACATTCTTCCCACTGACCCCCAATGTAAGGGACATTCTTCCCACTGACCCCCAATGTAAGGGACATTCTTCCCACTGACCACCAATGTAAGGAACATTCTTCCCACTGACCCCCAATGTAAGGAGCATTCTTCCCACTGACCCATAATGTAAGGAGCATTCTTCCCACTGACCCCCAATGTAAGGAACATTCTTCCCACTGACCCCCAATGTAAGGAACATTCTTCCCACTGACCCCCAATGTAAGGGACATTCTTCCCACTGACCCCCAATGTAAGGGACATTCTTCCCACTGACCCCCAATGTAAGGGACATTCTTCCCACTGATCACCAATGTAAGGGACATTCTTCCCACTGACCACTAATGTAAGGAGCATTCTTCCTACTGACCACTAATGTAAGGAGCATTCTTCCCACTGACCCCCAATGTAAGGGACATTCTTCCCACTGACCCCCAATGTAAGGGACATTCTTCCCACTGACCCCCAATGTAAGGAGCATTCTTCCCACTGACCCCCAATGTAAGGAGCATTCTTCCCACTGACCCCCAATGTAAGGGACATTCTTCCCACTGACCACTAATGTAAGGAGCATTCTTCCCACTGACCACCAATGTAAGGAACATTCTTCCCACTGAACCCCAATGTAAGGGACATTCTTCCCACTGACCCCCAATGTAAGGAACATTCTTCCCACTGACCCCCAATGTAAGGAGCATTCTTCCCACTGACCCCCAATGTAAGGAGCATTCTTCCCACTGACCCCCAATGTAAGGGACATTCTTCCCACTGCCCCCAAATGTAAGGGACATTCTTCCCACTGATCACCAATGTAAGGGACATTCTTCCCACTGACCACCAATGTAAGGGACATTCTTCCCACTGACCCCCAATGTAAGGGACATTCTTCCCACTGACCCCCAATGTAAGGGACATTCTTCCCACTGACCCCCCAATGTAAGGGACATTCTTCCCACTGACCCCCAATGTAAGGGACATTCTTCCCACTGACCCCCAATGTAAGGAACATTCTTCCCACTGACCACCAATGTAAGGGACATTCTTCCCACTGACCCCCAATGTAAGGGACATTCTTCCCACTGACCACCAATGTAAGGGACATTCTTCCCACTGACCACCAATGTAAGGGACATTCTTCCCACTGATCACCAATGTAATGGACATTCTTCCCACTGACCACCAATGTAGGGGGCATTCTTCCCACTGACCCCCAATGTAAGGGACATTCTTCCCACTGACCCCCAATGTAAGGGACATTCTTCCCACTGACCCCCAATGTAAGGGACATTCTTCCCACTGATCACCAATGTAAGGAACATTCTTCCCACTGACCCCCAATGTAGGGAGCATTCTTCCCACTGACCCCAATGTAGGGAGCATTCTTCCCCATGACCACCAATGAATTAATTTAGTAGGGGTTCCCCAAGTACGTAAAATTATTTTAAGCGTATAATGGGTAACTAGGAAGTCTAAAGTAATAGTTACAATTACTGGGCTCACCTTGGAGTCTCCAGACAGAACCACAGTGCCGTCTTCTCTTACAAGTGGCTGCTGTATATTGACCAGCATCCCCGGATCGAGAAGTCCTGATTGCCTTATAACAGAGAAATGGGTATTTTTTTTTAAAGGTCATGGTACAGACAGGTGTGCATTCAATAAAGCAGCCAAACAGCAATGACCGAAGTAAGTGCACCAACCTGAACCACCAATCAGGTTTCAGTTTATTGCTGCTTATCGAATTGAAAATTCTCTTCAGTAATACATGTTGCAACAAACTCATTCTAAAAGCAAGAAGTTTTTACTTTTCACAAATAATGCGAACAAAAAAAATGCAGTAATCCTTCAAAAAAACGTTTCATTCACATAATTTACCACTTAAAGTGATGCTAAAGGCTTTTTTTTTTGTTAAAAAAAAAAAAAAGTCATACTTACCTACTCTGTGCACCATTATTGCAAAGAAAGATCCCTTACCTTTTCTTCTGACAGTCCTCCGCCGACGCTTCTCCTTCCTCCAGGTGCCTCCGTAGCAAGTCAGGTGCTAAGGAGGTACCCATGCAGGCGTGCTCCTGAGCCGCGCTGTGTGTTTCCATAGACACACACATACACACAGTGCCAGCAAGCCATGAGCCCCCCTACTCTGTCCTCAAAGATGTTTGACCAACAGCAGCAGGAGTCTATGGCTCCAATGTAAGGGACATTCTCCCCACTGACCCCCAATGTAAGGAGCATTCTTCTCCATGACCACCAATGTAAGGAGCATTCTTCTCCATGACCACCAATGTAAGGAACATTCTTCCCACTGACCCCCAATGTAAGGGACATTCTTCCCACTGACCCCCAATGTAAGGAGCATTCTTCTCCATGACCCCCAATGTAAGGGACATTCTTCCCACTGACCCCCAATGTAAGGGACATTCTTCCCACCGACCCCCAATGTAAGGGACATTCTTCCCACTGACCACCAATGTAAGGGACATTCTTCCCACTGACCACCAATGTAAGGAGCATTCTTCCCACTGACCTCCAATGTAAGGGACATTCTTCCCACTGACCGCCAATGTAAGGGACATTCTTCCCACTGACCGCCAATGTAAGGGACATTCTTCCCACTGACCCTCCAATGTAAGGGACATTCTTCCCACTGACCCCCAATGTAAGGAGCATTCTTCCCACTGACCACCAATGTAAGGAGCATTCTTCTCCATGACCACCAATGTAAGGGACATTCTTCCCACTGACCCCCAATGTAAGGGACATTCTTCCCACTGATCACCAATGTAAGGGACATTCTTCCCACTGACCACCAATGTAAGGAGCATTCTTCCCACTGACCCCCAATGTAAGGAACATTCTTCCCACTGACCCCCAATGTAAGGGACATTCTTCCCACTGACCCCCAATGTAAGGGACATTCTTCCCACTGACCCCCAATGTAAGGGACATTCTTCCCACTGACCACCAATGTAAGGAGCATTCTTCCCACTGATCCCCCAATGTAAGGAGCATTCTTCCCACTGACCCCCAATGTAAGGGACATTCTTCCCACTGACCACCAATGTAAGGGACATTCTTCCCACTGACCCTCCAATGTAAGGGACATTCTTCCCACTGATCCCCAATGTAAGGGACATTCTTCCCACTGACCACCAATGTAAGGGACATTCTTCCCACTGACCCTCCAATGTAAGGGACATTCTTCCCACTGACCGCCAATGTAAGGGACATTCTTCCCACTGACCCTCCAATGTAAGGGACATTCTTCCCACTGACCCCAATGTAAGGAGCATTCTTCTCCATGACCACCAATGTAAGGGACATTCTTCCCACTGACCCCCAATGTAAGGGACATTCTTCCCACTGACCACCAATGTAAGGAGCATTCTTCCCACTGACCCCCAATGTAAGGGACATTCTTCCCACTGACCCCCACTGTAAGGGACATTCTTCCCACTGACCCCCACTGTAAGGAGCATTCTTCCCACTGATCACCAATGTAAGGGACATTCTTCCCACTGACCACCAATGTAAGGAACATTCTTCCCACTGACCCCCAATGTAAGGAACATTCTTCCCACTGACCACCAATGTAAGGGACATTCTTCCCACTGACCACCAATGTAAGGGACATTCTTCCTACTGACCCCCAATGTAAGGAGCATTCTTCTCCATGACCACCAATGTAAGGGACATTCTTCCCACTGACCCCCAATGTAAGGGACATTCTTCCCACTGACCACCAATGTAAGGAGCATTCTTCCCACTGATCCCCCAATGTAAGGAGCATTCTTCCCACTGACCCCCAATGTAAGGAACATTCTTCCCACTGACCCCCAATGTAAGGAACATTCTTCCCACTGACCCCCAATGTAAGGGACATTCTTCCCACTGACCCCCAATGTAAGGGACATTCTTCCCACTGACCACCAATGTAAGGAGCATTCTTCCCACTGATCCCCAATGTAAGGAACATTCTTCCCACTGATCACCAATGTAAGGGACATTCTTCCCACTGACCACCAATGTAAGGGACATTCTTCCCACTGACCCCCAATGTAAGGAGCATTCTTCCCACTGACCCCCAATGTAAGGAGCATTCTTCTCCATGACCACCAATGTAAGGAGCATTCTTCTCCATGACCACCAATGTAAGGGACATTCTTCCCACTGACCCCCAATGTAAGGGACATTCTTCCCACTGACCACCAATGTAAGGAGCATTCTTCCCACTGATCCCCCAATGTAAGGAGCATTCTTCCCACTGACCCCCAATGTAAGGAACATTCTTCCCACTGACCCCCAATGTAAGGAACATTCTTCCCACTGACCCCCAATGTAAGGGACATTCTTCCCACTGACCCCCAATGTAAGGGACATTCTTCCCACTGATCACCAATGTAAGGGACATTCTTCCCACTGACCCCCAATGTAAGGGACATTCTTCCCACTGACCCCCAATGTAAGGGACATTCTTCCCACTGACCACCAATGTAAGGGACATTCTTCCCACTGACCCCCAATGTAAGGAACATTCTTCCCACTGACCCCCAATGTAAGGGAAATTCTTCCCACTGACCCCCAATGTAAGGAGCATTCTTCCCACTGACCCCCAATGGACCCTCCGCCGACGCTTCTCCTTCCTCCAGGTGCCTCCGTAGCAAGTCAGGTGCTAAGGAGGTACCCATGCAGGCGTGCTCCTGAGACGGGCTGTGTGTTTCCATAGACACACACATACACACAGTGCCAGCAAGCCATGAGTCCCCCCACTCTGTCCTCACAGATGTTTGACCAACAGCAGCAGGAGTCTATGGCTCCACTGTCCGCAGCAACTCCTTCGAGACCAGGAAGCGAGGGAAGCGGTGCTGCAGCCGTGACAGTGCTGGAGCGATGAAAGAAGCCAGGTGAGTGTTTAAAGTTGGATGTGGGCAGAACAGGTAGTTGGGCGTTTTCATCTAGTGAAGAATGTATTAAAGCGGAACTTCACTCTCCTAATCAACAATGACCATTTGTACTCCTTATGCTGCTAACATTAGTAACTAGAGAGGAAAGTTTATCATATTTACTTGTTTTACACCTTTTTTTTTTTTTTACATGTCTTCAGTTGCTTCCTGGTTTCCATGCCTAGGCAAATGATGTCATACATCTCTTCACGGGAGGAGGGGTTTTCTCAGATAAGAACACCCCCCCCCCCCCACATGAATGCCTGAGCTAAGGGATTCCAGGGAGAAAATGATAACCATGACATATACAGTATATAACAATCAATTCACTGACAGATATTGTCAAACACATCCAAAAAAAAAAAGTACATTATGCCGAGTCTAACCTCCCACCATCTTTGTCGGAGACGAATGTTGGCGTCGCTATAAGCGGACTTCGCAGATCCTTCCGGATGTAGATCTTTTCTGTAGATGCTGCACAGTTGGATGGCTTCTCCCGCTGAATGTCAAATGGTTTCCGCTCACTTTGCACCGCTACAACAGACCAGCATTTCTGATTACAATTTTTGGTAACTCGTCACTTTTTTTTCTTTTTTGTACAAAAACAACAGTAACAAGAGTAATACACTCAACTTTCAGATTAAGTCACCAGTGGGAGACGTAGCAAGGGGAGCTGAGCTGCTGTGTCATAGAGAGGTCAGAGAGAGCTGATCTAAAGAGCCACTGCTGAGAGGGCAGAGCTGCTGAGTCATGGAAGAAAAGAAAAAGAAGAAAAGAAAAAAGGAAAAAGAAGAAAAAGAAAAAAAAAAAAAGAAGTCACCAGTGGGGGACATAGCAAGGGGAGCTGAGCTGCTGTGTCACAGAGAAGACAGAGCTGATCTAAAGAGCCACTGCTGAGAGGGCAGAGCTGCTGAGTCATGGAAGAAAAGAAAAAAGAAGAAAAGAAGAAGAAAGAAAAAGGAAAAAGGAAAAGTTAAAAGAAGAAAAAAGAGGAAAAAGAAAAAAAAAAGTCACCAGTGGGGGACATAGCAAGGGAAGCTGAGCTACTGTGTCACAGAGAAGACAGAAAGAGCTGATCTAAAGAGCCACTGCTGAGAGGGCAGAGCTGCGGAGTCATGGAAGAAAAGGAAAAATAAAAAAAAAAAAAAAAGAGGAAAAAGAAAAAAAAAGAGGAAAAAGAAAAAAGTCACCAGTGGGGGACATAGCAAGGTGAGCTGAGCTGCTGTGTCACAGAGAAGACAGAGCTGATCTAAAGCGCCACTGCTGAGAGGGCAGAGCTGCTGAGTCATGGAAGAAAAGAAAAAAGAAGAAAAGAAAAAAGAAGAAAAGAAAAAGAGGATAAGGAAAAAGAAAAAAAGATGGCTTTTTGATGAAATAATCCCAGAGGGTTAATTGTTTGTTTCTTCCAAAGGGATGCTGACATTGCAACTTTTCTCATTAGAACACTGCAAGTGCACCAGCTGATTAGCAATGAAATGTCTCTCCCATTCACAGTCACATAATTTTATTAAACAAACAGCTTTTTCTTCAAAGCAGAAACAGGTAGGAATCTGTAACAGCGTTTATTAAAATCCCTGCAATGTACATTAATCACTAAGACAGGGGATTTATCTTTTCCAATCAAAGTATAGTTGCTCTGTGATTGGCCACAGCTATCACATGGTAAAGATGGGCTCTGATTGGCCCTGTATGTACCACATGATCACAGTGATCAATCACAGAGGTCATCGCAATAGTACACAATGAATGGCTATGAATAAAAGCCATTCATTGTGTACCAATGTCGTGTGATTGCTGTCGCAGAGGTCACGTGGTACTGGCCCGGTATACCAATATGTCATCTGTCCTCCACAGGACACAGCGGGTGACAGATCGCGTTGCAGCGCACCTACTAGGACGTGCTGCAGGGCGTGTAACTGGGAGGACGTCATATGACAAGGATCAGGGCCCTCCTAACCCTCTTGTATTGAACTGAATTGTTGCTGTACTGTCTCCCGTTATATTGTAAAGCGCTGAGCAAACTGTTGGCGCTATAAATCCTGTATAATAATAATAATAATATATAAATCCTGTATAATTATAATAATAATATATAAATCCTGTATAATAATAATAATGACATTCTCCCAGATCTAGGGAGCGCCCGCTTGACTGTCATTTGGATGGCCAGTGACTTGTTTAACCCCTTCACGCCGGCACCTCCCGGCCCTTTAAGAGTTTCAGAAGCCGGAAGGCGAGGCGGGGTTTAGGGTCATGTGACCACCGTCACGGCGGTCACATGATCGGGAAAGGTCCTGATCAAAAGAGGAGATCGGGACCTTTCCGTGAGTACCGGACAGGTGTGCTGGGAGCGCGCACTCTCGGCACATGTCCTTTATTAATAGAACGCAAATGTGCGGCCGCTTGGCGTCTAGGCCCAGACGCCGGGAGACCGCACATTTGCGTTCAGCCAGCATAAAGAGGTTAAACCTTTCCCGTCCGGCCTATTGGCAAAGGCTGAGCAAAGAAGATGAAAAGAAAAAATCAGAGAAAAATGGTGGCAGTGATGAGCAGAGCGATCTTTGCCGGTTTAGAAACTCAGCTGCGCATTATGGTGAGTTCTCCCACGTTCTCTTCAGCTCAGTCTCGCTGTAAGGCTGCAGATCACACTACAAGAAAGTCCCTGGTATAAAATTCATCCTACAGCCCCTAACTTGTTCATCGCCCACACATCTGACATCATAAGTACACAAGTCGCACCAGATATCAGCATTTCTTCACGCAAACAGGGCGGCAATGTCACTCGCAACAAAAACATTGTAAAGCTAGCCCGAGGACAAATAGATGGCACATTTATTACGCATTTCTAGACGCGACTTCACTGCAGCGGAAATAATTTTGGCTCTTACTGTGGATATACAATTTACTAGCTAAAAATACAGATGTTTACTGATGTTACCATTTTTTATTTAGATTAGGTCTGTCCCTTCAAAGCTTAATTAGATAAGAAGCGCAGTGCTCAGGATGTACAGTAATAGAATGCCGCAGGGCAAAAAACGCACATGTGTGATGTAAAAAATAGTTAAGCAAGTTAACCCCTCACCTTCCTGAGGATTCCCCCCCCCCCCCCCCCATCCTGACCAGGCCATTTTTTGCGTTACGGCGCTGCATTATCTTAACTGAAAAATGCGCGGTCATGCAACGCTGCACCCAAATGAAATTTGCGTCCTTTTTTTCCCCCCACAAATTGAGCTTTCTTTCGGTGGCATTTGATCGCCTGTGCATTTTTAATTTTTTGTGCTATGAAAAAAAAAAAAAAAAGACAGACAATTTTGAGAAAAAAAAAAACACAATATTGTTGACTCTGCCATTATAAATGTCCAGTAAAACAAATGTAAAAATTCTAATTTCGTCATAAATTTAGGCCAAAATGTATTCTGCGACATGTAAATATATGTAAATTAATTGGTTTACGTGAAAGTTATAGCGTTTACAAATGGCGATTTTATATATATATATATATATATATATATATATATATATATATATATATATATATATATATATACACATATATATATATATATATATATATATATATATATATACAGTCATGGCCGAAATTGTTGGCACCCTTGATATTTTTCCTGAAAATCAAGTATTTCACACAAAAAAGGTATTGCATTAACACATGTTTTGCTATACACATGTTTATTCCCTTTGTATGTATTGGAACAAATATAAAACAGAGGCAGAAAAGCAAATATGACATAATGTCACACAAAACCCCAAAAATGGGCTGGACAAAAGTATTGGCACCCTTAACTTAATATTTGGTTGCACACCCTTTGGAAAACATAACTGAAATCAGTCGCTTCCTATAACCATCAATAAGCTTCTGACACCTCTCACCCGGAATTTTGGACCACTCTTCCTTTGCAAACAGCTCCAGGTCTCTCTTATTGGAAGGACACCTTTTCCCAACAGCAATTTTAAGATCTCTCCACAGGTGTTCAATGGGATTTAGATCTGGGCTCATTGCTGGCCACTTCAGAACTCTCCAGCGCTTCTTTGCCATCCATTTCTGAGTGCTTTTTGACGTATGTTTGGGGTCATTGTCCTGCTGGAAGACCCAGGATCTTGGACGCAAACCCAGCTTTCTGACACTGGGCCCTACAGTGCGACCCAAAATCCTTTGGTAATCCTCAGATTTCATGATGCCTTGCACACAGTCAAGGCACCCAGTGCCAGAGGCAGCAAAACAACCCCAAAACATCATTGAACCTCCACCATATTTTACCGTAGGTACTGTGTTTTGTTCTTTGTAGGCCTCATTCCGTTTTCGGTAAACAGTAGAATGATGTGCTTTACCGAAAAGCTCTATCTTGGTCTCATCTGTCCACAAGACGTTTTCCCAGAAGGCTTTTGGCTTACTCAAGTACATTTTGGCAAACTGTAGTCTTGCTTTTTTATGTCTCTGTGTCAGCAGTGGGGTCCTCCTGGGTCTCCTGCCATAGCGTTTCATTTCATTTAAATGTCGACGGATAGTTCGCGCTGACACTGATGCTCCCTGAGCCTGCAGGACAGCTTGAATGTCTTTGGAACATGTTTGGGGCTGCTTATCCACCATCCGGACTATTCTGCGTTGCAATCTTTCATCAATTTTCCTCATCCGTCCACGACCAGGGAGATTAGCTACAGTGCCATGGGTTGCAAACTTCTTGATAATGTTGCGCACTGTGGACAAAGGCAAATCTAGTTCTCTGGAGATGGACTTGTAACCTTGAGATTGTTGATATTTTGCCACAATTTTGGTTCTCAGGTCCTCAGACAGTTCTCGTCTCCTCTTTCTGTTGTCCATGCTTAGTGTGGCACAGACAGACACACAATGCAAAGGTTAAGTGAACGTCTCTCCTTTTTATCTGCTTTCAGGTGTGATTTCTATATTGCCCACACCTGTTACTTGCCCCAGGTGAGTTTACAGGAGCATCACATGCTTGTAACATTCTTATTTATCCGCAGTTGTGAAAGGGTGCCAATACTTTTGTCCAGCCCATTTTTGGAGGTTTGTGTGACATTATGTCGAATTTGCTTTCTTTCCTCCCTTTTTTTGTTTTGTCCCAATACACACAAAGGGAATAAACATGTGTATAGCAAAACATGTGTTAATGCAATACGTTTCGTGAGAAATACATGATTTCCTGGAGAAATATCAAGGGTGCCAACAATTTCGGCCATGACTGTATATACATACATATATATATATATATATATATATATATATACATATATATATATATACATATATATATATATATATATATATATATATATATATATATATATATATATATATATATATATACACATACATATATACTGGGATTGTATTTTTTTTTTTTTTACTAGTAACGCCAGCGATCAGCGACTTATAGCAGGACTGCAGCGGATATTCTAACACTGGGGGGAAGTGACTTGGTGTCACTGACATCCCCAGTGACACCAATACAGTGATCAGTGCTAAAAAAAAAAAAAACCACTGACACTGTACTAATGGCACGGGGGAGGAAGGGGTTTACATGAGGGGCGATCAAAGGGTTAACTGTGTGCTGGGTGTGTTTTCCTGTGGGGTGGTGTCAGTGTGCTTCACTGTAAGCACACTGCTTTGGATGGCTGTGCATGAGCTGACAGGGAGGAGAACTGTTAGTAAACAAAACAGTTCTCCTCCCCATCGAGAATCCATGGAAAACACCGAGCGCCGGCGAGTAATCACCAGCCGGGACCAGGTGATTGACAGCAGGCAATAATCGCATGAAAAATCTGACAAGTTGGTTGTACCAAAGTCGAACAGTTGATTTGGGTACAATCAGTCTGCCTATAGATGAACCAGCCAAGATTCGAACCATCTATGGCCAGCTTAAGGCTCACTTAACACTACAGAATACAATAGCTTCATGGGAAGGATTCCCCCATCAATACTGTGTTGAAGGGGGAATCAAGATATTTTCCTTCCGGCAACCCGTGGCTGCAGGAAAGAACATTGAATCATCTATGGCTAGCTTTAAAAGGTATGGGTGCTAAAAAAAACGCCATCTTTAGACTTCCCTGAATAGTAGGTTGCCTTTTTTGAGGCTGTTCTTATTGAGCAGATGAGGGAAAAGTGAAGTCAGACTCTCAAACTCACATTCCATTTTCATGCCCATTTCTAGACATTTCTTGAGGCGACAAAACTGGCATCGGTTCCGGTGGTGCTTGTTGATGACGCAGTCCTGGCTGCTGCGACAGCTGTACGTCAGGCTTTTCCGGACGCTTCTTTTAAAGAAGCCCTTGCATCCTTCGCAGCTGACAGCCCCATAGTGGCGACCTGAGGGGGGGAAAAAAAATATGGTGCACATTGAAAAAAGGGTCTGCAACCTGAAAAAAAAAATACCCGTCACTGAGAAGAGGGAAGACATATTGGAACTGATTTACTAAACTGGAGAGTGCAACATCTGGTGCAGGTCTGCATAGAAACCAATCAGCCTCCAGGTTTCATCGTCAAAGCTTAAAGCGGAGCTCCACCCAAAAGGGAAAGTTCCGCTTTAAGCCTTTGTCCCCCGCTCCCCATTAAGGACTGGCACCTTTGGGGAACGGGTGTCCGAATTTGACAGGTACACGCTCCCACTTACGCTGCGATCGCTTGGGCAATCGGAAGCGGAAGTTGTTCTTCCCCCCTCCCTCCCCGTAGTCTTCTAGGACACATGACAGGTCCCAGAAGACTACGGACCATTCACAAAGCGCAGCGCTTCTTGCGACTGCGCAGTGGGCACCCGGCTGTGAGGCCGCAAGCTGTCACAGCCGGGTTGCCCACACTGAAGATGCCAGCGCCAGGGAGAGAAGACGGCCGGTGAAACCAGCGGTGGTGAGGACAATGCCGGACCGAGGGACAAGTAAGTGGCTGTATTTTAAAAGTCAGCAGCTACAGTTTTTGCAGCTGCTGACTTTTTGTTTTTCAGGTGGAACTCCACTTTGATTGAACAATTTGAAGATAGAGGCTGATTTGGCTAACATGCAGAGCTGCACCAGATTCTGAGTGCTCCAGTTTTAATAAATCAACCCTACTGTGAGCTCATCCAATATTGGCCAGATCACTACCATCACCTAAACCAGGGGTAGGTAACCTGAGAGCCGCAGGACTACAAGTTCCATCATGCCTCTGCAAGTCATAGCTGTAACTGCCAGTTTTGTAATCTTTGCAATGCCTCATGGGAAATGTAGTTCCACAACAGCTAGAGATCTGCAGGTTGCCTACCCCTGACCTAAACCAACAATGTTAAAATCGTTGTAAACCACTGAAATATGAACAAAGCATATCCCTCTATAATGTGTACTTGTCTCAATCCAGAGCACAAAGTGTCTTTTCTGCCTGTTGCCTCCTTCCTCTGCCAATAGCATGAGTCACTTCTGACAAGTTTTCCTGACACCAAGAAAAAAATGGTGACAGGGGAGGGAGCTCCACCAGATTGACAGCCTTAGCTCTGTTCCTGTGAGCTATGTGAAGGAGGGTGTGTTTCTGACCTCCAATCAGCTCTCAGAGCTCTCCTCACTGAGCTCTGCAGAGTGTACTTTCAGCTCTCAGACAAGCTTTATCAATGCAGCACTTTGAGCAGCTGTAGAGAAGAGAAGACTGCAGATAAACAGGTACAATCTATGTAGGAGAATTTGTTTCATCTCTGTGTATCATCCGAGGCCGGTCACTTCACTGGGTATATGTATGGGTTCAAAACCACTTTAAGGCTGATCTATGGGAACAAACAGCCCCGAGACATAACAAGAAATTAACCCTTGCAATGCAGGGAGGCCTCACTGCAAGGATTTTTTTTAAATCTCTGAGGTCCAGCTTTAATCCCACCCCCAATTAATCGCTATCTATAAAAAAATGACATCACTCAGCTGGTCCAGATTGGGGAAAGATCCTGACTTCAAAAGACGGGATCCACTTCAGAGTCTGGAGCAAAACCTGGCTCAGCCTCACAGCGAGCCGCTGAGAGCCTGAGCCAGCCGCTCCCTCCCATTCCACAGCCCATCGCTGCAGTGAGCGCTGGGAGGTGCAGAGCAGACTGCGGTGACTGACAGCTGTGAGAACTCAGCAATCAGAGGTCATGTGATCGCTGAGTTCTCACGCTTAGAGCCGGTGGGGGGACCGATGATGCATCCACCTGGGTAAGTATAAATGGGGGGGAGGAAAAAGAGAGTCCACACTTCTCTTTTAAATTCTGTACCCATTGAAAAAACACACTTTATTTTCTCTTTAAAGGCCATATTCATCTTTTAAAAACAATAAATGCACAAATTTGCACGTAAAAAAAATTAGCATTCTAAAGAGCATGCAGAGCATTGTACCTGTGATCAGCAGATCGTGGGTGCAATCTGAGGCTCCTGCAGACTATCAGGATCACTGTCTGCTCGGGCAGGCAGTTACTAGAGAGCAGGAAGATAACTGAACTATGAGAGCGCTCACCAGTGCCCTTGTAGTTCCTTGAGAACTACAAGTCGTCAGCTGCAATGGCTGACGTTACTGGTAGTTTATCCATTCACAGGAAACTATGAATGAATGAAGCGGCTGGCCTTGTGGCCGGAGCCCCGCATGGTCAAGCTGTTTTCAAAAAGTGACAGCGGGTGCAGGCAGAGGATCCTCCGCCCACTGTCATAGGGAGGGAGGATTGGGGAGGAAAGGATGCAGATTCTGGCGCATGTTACATGTTCCACCCTAAAAATAGGTAGAACATGTAACATGTTCCAAAGGTGAACTTATCCTTTAAAAAGTACCATTGATGTACTAGATCACGGGTGTCGAATTGGCGGCCCTCCAGCTGTTGCCAAACTACAAGTCCCATGACCCTAGGTTCACACCTATGCCGCCGTATTGGCCGCATTTTGCACCGGCACGAGAGCCCATTCATTTGAATGGACTCCCGTGCCCCTGACACGCAGGGAAAGAAGTCCCTGCATGACTTTGGAAAACGCAGCCCACATGGGAACCTCAGTTCCCAGTACGGTTGCGTTTCCCAGTGCGGGCGGCGTGCCATTAGAACTAACTCCCGCGGGTCCGCAATTCTCTGTGCGGGTGGTGCGGCTGCACGGATTTTCGTGCGGATCCGCAACGGCACCACCCGTACAGATGTGAACCTGGGGTCAGGCATTGCAAGACTGACAGTTACAAGCATGACTCCCAAAGGCAGAGGCATGATGGGACTTGTAGTTTCGCAACAGCTGGAAGGCCGCCAGTTTGACACCCCTGTAATAGATGATCAACGCACAAAACAATTTTCAACAAACCTGATGCTTTGTCCCCGCACACTACGCAGTATTCGATAATCTGAGGCCGCTGCACTTCTGTTTTTCCCAGAAGTCTTTCCACAGACGCTGCATCCGTTACTATCTACAGGAAAGATAGGACGTGTAAAAAATAAAATGAGAAGAGGCAACGATACAGCATTGACGAACGACATAGCCGCACTGCATTCAAGAAAGAATCTGACAGCAACTGCAAACATAGTGTTGTGTGAATGAACAGATTACCATATCATCCATATTGCCCGAAAGGTATCACTTTCATGTACTTAGCTGAAAACCAATGATCTCTGTGTGGGAGCAATGCAATGGTCTTTAGGCAGAGGTCTGGTATTCCCTCCTGCTGTGTCTGAGCCAGGACTCTCCGATCGGAAGCATGAGCTTTGCTGATTGGATAGTTACAGCTCTGACTTAGTAGAGGGTGTGTTGCACCTCTGCAATGAGGCTGCTGCTTCCACGGAGAATAAGGGTCCCATTTTAAAGCATGCAGGCTGTGGCTGCTTTTTAAAAAAAAAAAAAAAAACTGTAAGACATTGGACACCTTTTGTTTTACCCTCGGTTCGCACCTATGCGACCGTGCATTTGAATGGACTCCCGTGCCCGTGACACGCAGGGAAAGAAGTCCCTGCACTTCTTTGGAAAACACAGCCCGCACAGGAAGCTCGGTTCTCAGTACGGTTACGTTTCCTAGTGCAGGCAGCGTGCCATTAGAACTAATGGCACCCGCCCACGGGTCCGCAATTCTCTGTGCGGTTGGTGCGGCTGCACGGATTTTCGTGCGGATCCTCAGCGGCACCACCCACACAGATGTGAACCGGGGGTTAATGTACCTTGAATTAATTTAGCTAATTTAAACTGAAGGTTCAGATTGGCATTTAAATAGGTCAGTTAAAGATGGATAGAGTGCAGAGTAATTACAACACCGGTCAGTGTTCATTGCTACCTGTTAAAGCGGAGTTCCACTCACACTGTAAATAAAAAACTGTAGCTGCTGACTCTTAAACAGCCACTCACCTGTCCCACGATCCCGCGGTGTCCTCCCCGCAGCCCGTTTCACCAGCCGTCTGGTGTTCCAGGCGCCGGCATCTTCAGTGTGGGCACCTGGCTGTGACAGCTTGCGGCTTCACAGCCGGGTGCCCACTGCGCATGCGCGAGTAGCGCTGTGCTTCTTGAATGACTCCATAGTCTTCTGGCACCTGTCACGTGTCCCAAAAGACTACGGGGAGGGAGGACAACTTCTGCTTCCGATTGCCTAGGCCAGTGGTCGGCAAGCCGCGGCTCGCGAGCCACATGCGGCTCTTTACACGCTTTAATGCGGCTCTTGTGTGCCGGGCACCCGCTCCCCTCCCTCCTCTCGGGCGGCAGGGACTCTGCAGCGTGATCCAAAAAAAAAACAGCCAGGGCAGCGCGCTCAAATGCAATGATTAGCCAGTCTCGCTGCCACTCACATCCTGATAGCCAGTGATTGGCTGTCAGGATGTGTGTAGGCGGGGCAGCGTGACGAACGTGAGAGGAGCTAGGCTCCTCTCACAGTCCGCCCTGAAGACCGGAACGGCGCGGGAACACAGCGAGAGGAACGAGCGGAGCAAAGGTAAGTGAATTGACACAGGGGGGACTTGGCTTACTACTTGCTACTTACTTACTACTACTATATGAGGGATGAATTACTATATGGGGGATGAATTACTATATGGGGGATGAATTACTATGGGGGATGAATTACTATATGGGGGATGAATTACTATGGGGGATGAATTACTATATGAGGGATGAATTACTATATGGGGGATGAATTACTATATGGGGGATGAATTACTATATGGGGGATGAATTACTATATGGGGGATGAATTACTATATGGGGGATGAATTACTATGGGGGTTGAATTACTATATGGGGGATGAATTACTATAGGGGGGATGAATTACTATAGGGGGGATGAATTACTATATGCGGGATGAATTACTATGGGGGATGAATTACTATGGGGGATGAATTACTATGGGGGATGAATTACTATATGGGGGATGAATTACTATATGGGGGATGAATTACTATATGGGGGATGAATTACTATGGGGGATGAATTACTATATGGGGGATGAATTACTATATGGGGGATGAATTACTATGGGGGATGAATTACTATATGGGGGATGAATTACTATATGGGGGATGAATTACTATATGGGGGATGAATTACTATAGGGGGGATGAATTACTATATGGGGGATGAATTACTATAGGGGGGATGAATTACTATATGGGGGATGAATTACTATATGGGGGATGAATTACTATATGGGGGATGAATTACTATAGGGGGGATGAATTACTATAGGGGGGATGAATTACTATAGGGGGGATGAATTACTATGGGGGATGAATTACTATATGGGGGATGAATTACTATATGGGGGATGAATTACTATATGGGGGATGAATTACTATGGGGGATGAATTACTATATGGGGGATGAATTACTATATGGGGGATGAATTACTATATGGGGGATGAATTACTATAAAAACTTATTGAAACTAAAAACAGTGTACCATCCTATGTATTTTCAGTTTTAAAAATGTGGCTCTCAAAATAAATTTCAATCGTGGTTTTGGCGAGATTTGGCTCAGTTGAAAAAAAAGGTTGCCCACCACTGGCCTAGGCGATCGTAGCGGAACTGGGAGCGGGTACCTGTCAAATTCGGGTACCCTCTCCCCAAAGGTGCCAATCCTTAATGGGGAGCGGGGGACCAGAACTTCCCATTTTGGGTGGAGCTCTGCTTTAAGGAGATTCACGCTCTCTATTTGTCCTGTTTACGATTTTCATTAAAAGTGAAAGTAAAATAAAATCCCAAATTTTGACTTGTCCCCAGGAAAGTAAGAGGGGAAATCTGTCAATGGGGACACTAGTTTTGGTGACCTGGAGGGTCCCCAAGAAATTCCCTTAATTTGTGGGGATTTCATCTCACTTCCTGTTTGGCTATGGGACAGGAAGTGAAGGGAAATCTCCGCAATGAGACACAGATGGGGGGAAAAAATAAAAATCTAACAGGGGTTATAACCCTCCCGTGCTCTATCCAAAATGAAAACAAAAAAAAAAGTTTTGCCTACAGTTTTACTTTTGACAGAAGAACAGGACATCCTCGTACCTGAATCCTCCCCGGGACGATGTTTTCTGTTGTGAAAATCAGCTGCTTGGTATTGGGAGATTCTGGGGTGGCCAATATCACCTTCCCTGCTCCAGATCCATCCGGACTGGTCAAGATGAACTGCTGCTTGGGTGACACCGAGGAGTCTACAGCTGTTACAATTTGGATCTTCTGTCCTGTCTGCTGATCTGTTACAATCTGTGAAGACAACGGACCACATTTCTAATATCCGGCTACATCCCGACCCGAACACCCCAATGAGGCATAAAGTTAATCTTCATACAGACACTTTAACCGCTTGGCCCCCAGGCCATTTCTGACATTTTGCTCCAACATTTTTTTTTTGCTAGAAAATTACTTAGAACTGCAGAAAAGTACATCGTTTTTAAGCAGATGCCCTAAAGAATAAAATGGTGGGTGATGCAATTTCTTTCGCACGATATTTCCGCAACAGTTTTTCAAACGCAAATTGTTTTGGAAAGAATACATGTTAATGAATTTCAGTGAACACAAAATACCCATTTTTTGGTGAAATATAAAAGATGATGTTACACCGAGTAAATAGATACCAAGCATGTCACACTGTAAAATTACGAGCGCCTGTGGAATGATGAAAAAATATGGTATATTAAGTTATCCATAGGTCACGCTTAAAAAGACTTTACAGGTTACTAGATTAGAGTTACACAGGAGGTCTGGAGCTAGAATTATTGCTCTCGCTTTGACGTTCACGGCGATACCTTACATGTGTGGTGTGATCACCATTTACATATGTGTGGGGGACTTTTTTTTATTTTATTACATTTTTTTTTTTTACACAGTCTCTAATTTTTATTTTTTTTAATCAACATTATTGCTATCACAAGGGACAGGTCCTCTTTATGGCCTGGAACGACCTCTCCTGCGCTCTTTGACCCAGAATAGGGGTGGATGGATGGAACCAGAAATTGAAAAAATTCGACCACCAATGCATATAGGGTTGTGCAGCTCTAAACAAGGCTGGGGAAGCCCGACCAGTACTGCAAAGTGAAACAAAAAAGAAAGCGCACCAAACTTGCGCATTACCTCAGTAAACCATGATTTTATTAAATTCAGAATGATACTCCCAAACGAGGAAGTAAATCAAGCATGTAAGTCCTCAAAACTCTGATGAAGAAGGGATGCCCTTCGAAACGCGTCAGCCAAACTCTGCGTGTCTACCCCTACGATGTGACTCGCACAGGCTTCACATTTCTAAAGTTCCTTTGAGGACTTACATGCTTGATTTACTTCGTTGTTTGTGAGTATCATTCTGAATTATGGTTTACTGAGGTAATGCGCAAGGTTGGTGCGCGTTTTTTTTTGTTCTTCTTTATGGCCTCACTGACCTCCAGTGCAGCCAATCGGATACATTTCAGCCTGATTGGCTACTGAACAAAGAATCGAAACCGGAGGTGCTAACTTCCGTTCCTGTCACTCTTCTCCGCAAATGTGATTGAGGCAGTCGCATTGATACGGGAGAGCCGGGTAAAGGCAGCGGCGGCGGCAGGAGGGGGGACCCCCTTCCACTACCCGTAAAAGCAATCCAGCGGCTGTATAGCTGCTCAGATCACTTTTTCAAAAAAGAGAATCACCTCCTGAAAAAAACGGTACCAGAATCATGGTTGTAGCCTCAATCATGATCCTAGTATAAGCAGCTCAATACAACGCCGTATATATACACGTGTGGCGGTATTGAGCTGGTCAAACTGTGCAACAAATTTGTTGCCAAAAATTGAACTGACATATTGAAATACCTGGATACGCTGAGGAGTGGACACGGCTGAGTCTGTGGAGATTATCTGGATGCGCTGGGAGGAGCTGGTCATCACTGAAGATTCCTGAACCTGAAAAATCAAAAATACAACATTCGTAAAACATTTGTTGTGCCATGAAACACGAAAGACTCTACGTAAAGCCACAATTGGGACCCAACATTTATGAGATCCACAGTCCTGAGATCTGCCTAACTGGTACCAGAACTCTGCACAAGCCTGTCCAACCTTACCGTCAATCCTGAGCCAAACAGGCAGCCATGAGGCCGTAGCCTCCCTAGCAGTCTGATTATGTCAGTATTTCTGTGCTCAAAGCGGTACATTTTTTTGCATGGAAATATGTATTTTTTTTTATTGTAGGCCTGTAATTTTTAGGAATAACTTACTGAAATCTGTCCGAACAAGAGTCTAGTAAACATCCCGGGGAGGATAAAATTTGAAACAGGAAACCATAAATTATAATTTAATAAATAATCATAAAAAAAATAATATAATAATAAATGTAATTCAATAATGTAATCAAATCAAAAACACTGAAATGTGAAATAGAGCGCCAAGTTCGCACATCGCTGAGCAAAGTCGCAGAATCGTTTTCAGTGTCTGATGAGGAATTTCCCCCACCAATCATTATCACTCAATTCTGCAAGTGGTTCTGATTTACTATCGCTGTTCTCTAGCCGGTCTAAAACCGCGTCTGACCTAAAGGGACACTTTTTGGACGCCATGGACGTTTCTCAGTTTCCAGGCAGAAAGAACAGTAAAAATGCAGGCAGGACGCCGGACAAAGCACTCGGGACAAAATGTATGTGAAATGGTTGGATACAGGAATGTTATACTCTGTGATTTTAGTGTATTTAGTGAATGTCACTTTTACAACTTACAAATGTCCCGCTGTTCCATCCCCCGTACGTCCCGACGTCGCAGGGAACGGAACCCGGAAGACGGATGCCGGCATCAGCCGGAGGACATTACAGGGGACACTGCAGGGGGGACATCGTGGGAGTGCAGGACAAGGTAAGTGAAGAAGAGATCCCGGAGCAACGCTGCAGTGTATTCCCGAGTGTAGCTCGGGGGGGGGGGGGGTTTTACAGCTTGTGGTGCTGAAATTTTACCCCGAGCTACACTCGGGAATACCGTCAGTCCCTGGTCGCACTGGGTGCGACTTGGCATGCGATTTGCATACCCTGCGACCTGAAAAATCGCATGCCAAGTCGCATCCTATCGTCCGCAATTACAGCGGTCATATCAGTGTGGTTCCGACTTGGCCAGAGCCTCACCGATTTCTAAAGTAGTACATGAATTACTTTTGGTACGATTTGTGTCAGATGTCTAGCAAATCGCACCTGAAATCGGCGGGTCCCCCGACTTTGAAATTCGTGCAACTTCACTGTAAAGTCGCACGATTTCAAAGTCGGGCTTGATTTGACCGCGGTGTAAACCTAATCTCTGCAACAAACCTTCGCTAATATGAAAAAAAGAAGAAGTCTCTATCAACCTGGAATGTAAAGGACAATTTATGTTCCACTCTTATGATATTTGGCTTGAAGTGTCTCTTTCCTCAATGATACATTGGTATAAATTGTTCAACCTTAGTACACGAGAAGAATAAAATTGGAATTGGATTTTCAGTGTGCAGTGTACTTCAGGGTTTGTTGGATGCCTGCATCCCCCTGCTGCATACTGTGGTTTCACCCATAGATTATTATTGTGTTGATGTAGTGACCGAAACCACAGCGGGGTCAGGGGGATCAGGGTTGCAGACATCTAACCAGCGTGGATTCGATTTAAATCACTAGTCAGTAAGGCTGGATGTAAATCCTAGTTTTCTACATAAAGACTAATTCTTGCTGGTATAACTTGTAATATACAAGTAGATGAAGATTTGTAGAATAACAACTTTTCATATTCGTTTTTTTATCCCCAGTTTAATAGGTTAATCATTCATATTTGGACAACTTTTCTGTTGTACTTAGGAAGGAGAAGAATAATCATTACCTTAATAATAACAATTTAAATAGATTTATTCATCTGAAACAATAACATTCCAGCATATGGTATTTGCTTAAACATCCATGTTTGGTAACTAATTTGGCTAAACAAAATATATATATTTGAAGAAACTTAGACTGTCGGCCCCTCCCTCCTCGCACTGTCGGCCCCTCCCTCCTCGCACTGTCGGCCCCTCCCTCCTCGCACTGTCGGCCCCTTCCTCGGCCCCTTCCCCCTCGCACTGTCGGCCCCTTCCCCCTCGCACTGTCGGCCCCTTCCCCCTCGCACTGTCGGCCCCTCCCGCCTCGCACTGTCGGCCCCTCCCGCCTCGCACTGTCGGCCCCTCCCGCCTCGCACTGTCGGCCCCTCCCTCCTCGCACTGTCGGCCCCTCCCTCCTCGCACTGTCGGCCCCTCCCTCCTCGCACTGTCGGCCCCTTCCTTGGCCCCTTCCCCCTCGCACTGTCGGCCCCTTCCCCCTCGCACTGTCGGCCCCTTCCCCCTCGCACTGTCGGCCCCTTCCCCCTCGCACCGTCGGCCCCTTCCCCCTCGCACCGTCGGCCCCTCCCTCCTCGCACCGTCGGCCCCTCCCTCCTCGCACCGTCGGCCCCTCCCTCCTCGCACTGTCGGCCCCTTCCTCGGCCCCTTCCTCCTCGCACTGTCAGCCCCTTCCCCCTCGCACTGTCGGCCCCTTCCCCCTCGCACTGTCGGCCCCTCCCTCCTCGCACTGTCGGCCCCTCCCTCCTCGCACTGTCGGCCCCTTCCTCCTCGCACCGTCGGCCCCTCCTCCTCACACTTCGTTTCACTTTCTTCTTGTGCAGATCTATTCCACTCCAAACAATCAGAAAAATATTGTTTCTATTCTATTCACTGAACTTCTTGCACCTTGGCACTGAAGGGGTTGATTCTGTATTCATCGGTTTGTAGAAGTTAGGATGAAGGTCTTTTTCTTAACTCTGTTCATGTTATAACATTTTTGCTGTGAAGAGGCATGTGATCTCCGCTGAGTCAAATTCAGTTTTGAGAACTGCAAAAGTAAACCAATCATCTGTGATAATATCTTGTAGGCAGAGAAACTGCCCAATAATCTGACAGAAACCTCTGGAGAGCGACATTGTGAATGGAGTCATGGAATTTATTTACCAAAAAAATTAAACATATACAGCCTTATTCTACAGAATTAAAAAAACAAATCGTTATTTCATGATGGAATAACCTTTGGATGGTAATATATTTTCCTCAAAAAGCATTTTATTTAAAAAAAATCTGATTTAAATAAAAAAAATCAGATTTAAATCTAAAAAAATCCGATTTAAATCAAAAAAATCAGATTTAAATTTTAAAAAAAAATCTGATTTTTTTTATTTTTTTTAAAAAAATCATTGATTTTTATCCACCCTGCATCTAACTGAAATGTGCGTTTGATGCTGAAGATTGGCTGCTACAGAACTAGAGCCTCTGGCCATTAGACTAGTAAATATCCTTGGCCTGGACAGCTGGTAGCAGGAGAGGGATGGACAGCCAGAGGTGACCAAAGTCACTGTGGATGGGCAGCGGGAACCAACCTAAAAGTAAAGTGCATTAAGGTAAAAAATCTTCTGCAAGCAGACCCCCCCCCCCCCCTCCAATAACTCCTTCCATGAGCCCCAACTCAATCCAGTAATGTGCACAAGAGTCGAGACACTTTCATCTCTCTCCTCATTGGCTCAGAGACAGCAGCGAGAGCCATTGGCTCCTGCTGCTGTCAATCATAGCCAGTGAGGAGGGAGTGGGGGGGGGGGCTAAGCCTCATCTTGCTGTAATGTACAGAAGAGTCTCGACTTGAGAAAAAAAAAATGTTGAAGAGTAAAAAAGAAAGCTGCAACTGGTTCGTCTTTCACAGAAAAGACCGTCATCCTCCTAGGTCAGTGGTCGGCAAGCCGTGGCTCGCGAGCCACATGCGGCTCTTTAAACACTCTAATGCGGCTCTTCTGTGTGCCGGGCGCCCGCTCCCCTCCCTCTTCTCAGGCGGCCACCCCAAAAGTCAGGCCAGCAATGGGCAAACTACGGCCCGGCGGACCTTTTAATCCGGCCCGCGGAGCGTGGCAAACATTGGCTGTCAGGATGTAGGCGGGGCAGCGTGACGAACTCCTCTCCTCTCACAGTCCGCCCTGAAGACCGGAACGGCGCGGGAACACGGCGAGAGGAACGCGCAGAGCAAAGGTAAGTGAATTGACACAATATGGGGGATGAATTACTATAGGGGGGATGAATTACTATATGGGGGATGAATTACTATATGGGGGATGAATTACTATATGGGGGATGAATTACTATGGGGGATGAATTACTATGGGGGATGAATTACTATAGGGGGGATGAATTACTATATGGGGGATGAATTACTATATGGGGGATGAATTACTACAGGTGGGATGAATTACTATATGGGGGATGAATTACTATATGGGGGATGAATTACTATATGGGGGATGAATTACTATAGGTGGGATGAATTACTATATGGGGGATGAATTACTATAGGTGGGATGAATTACTATAGGGGGATGAATTACTATGGGGGATGAATTACTATAGGTCGGATGAATTACTATATGGGGGATGAATTACTATAGGGGGGATGAATTACTATAGGGGGGATGAATTACTATATGGGGGATGAATTACTATAGAGAGGATGAATTACTATAGGGGGGATGAATTACTATATGGGGGATGAATTACTATATGGGGGATGAATAACTATATGGGGGATGAATTATTATGGGGGATGAATTACTATATGGGGGATGAATAACTATATGGGGGATGAATTACTATATGGGGGATGAATTACTATATGGGGGATGAATTACTATATGGGGGATGAATTACTATATGGGGGATGAATTACTATGGGGGATGAATTACTATGGGGGATGAATTACTATATGGGGGATGAATTACTGTGGGGGATGAATTACTGTGGGGGATGAATTACTATATGGGGATGAATTACTATATGGGGGATGAATTACTATATGGGGGATGTATTTTCAGTTTTAAAAATGTGGCTCTCAAAATAAATTTCAATCGTGGTTTTGGCGAGATTTGGCTCAGTTGAAAAAAAAGGTTGCCCACCACTGTCCTAGGACACTAACAAACAACAGAGGAGGCGGTATCATGGGCTGGCCAGCCTCCAATCCTCCTGTAGGTGGCAGTATAACCCTAAGGTGGAAGACTTCCTGTGTCCTCAATGGAAAGAGAAAAAAAAAAAAGAGACGGGATATGGACTCTCCCTGTAGCCTCAAAGTGTGGGGTTTAGGGCAAGGATTGGTCTTTTAAGTGCTTTTGGTACCACAAAGCAAGCACACCATTGTCACTTGTTTGCCATTTTCCTGCATTTGGATATGCAGTGCTAGCCATGGTTATGTTTTCATCTACAACACAGAAAAAAAGAAGTTTGTTTATTACGCACATCACTAATGTAGGCCAAGATAATGCCGAAATACAAAAGCTTCTGCTGCAGTCAGTTATCAACTGTTCGCCATGCTTTCCCACCGCCTACGGGGTTATTTAACAAGGCTGTTACCATGGCAACAATTTCCCCCCCTTTCATAACTTTGCAGCAGTGAGAACAATAAAGGGACTGTTCACACTTTGCTTTGTTTTTCAGGCCTCTGATGAGCATGGCCGTGCGTCACAGCAAAATAAAGGACCACTACACAGAGGAGGTATGAAGAAGGGTTTGCCACCTCATCCCCTTTAAAACTGAGAACACATCAATGACACGGGTTCTGAGGCCGATTAAGGCTGGCCATACACTATACAATTTTCTGTCCAATTTCTGCCCAATTTCCTTTAGATTTACCTTCAACTATGTAGTGCAAGAGCCTGCCTAATTGGATACAATTGAAAGTGTTGTTAGGTTTGACCTCCTATTATATGGTTTTTGGTAAATCTAAACCAAAAATCTCAAGAAAATTGGATAATGTATGGCCAGCCTAAGGTGGTAACTAAACTCACCTAGTGCCTGATCTGCAATAAATGAGTCTGCTGCCCATTATGAAAATACTAACTGCCTGGCTCTCTCTGCATTCAATACTTTCTGAGCCATGGAGCAAGTATGCAAATGAGGTGCTCTGACTGTACTCTGCATGCTTGTTCCGGGGCAGAGACAAAGAATTGAAGCCAGAGAGAGCCAAGAAGTGGGCGGCAACAGCGGACTCCAATCATTACAGGTACAGGGACAAAGAAGCCAGGTCATCCCCTGTACCGTGTCCGCAGTCTCTGGTCATCCCCTGTACCGTGTCCGCAGTCTCTGGTCATCCCCTGTACCGTGTCCGCAGTCTCTGGTCATCTCCCGTACCGTGTCCGCAGTCTCTGGTCATCTCCCGTACCGTGTCCGCAGTCTCTGGTCATCTCCCGTACCGTGTCCGCAGTCTCTGGTCATCTCCCGTACCGTGTCCGCAGTCTCTGGTCATCTCCCGTACCGTGTCCGCAGTCTCTGGTCATCTCCCGTACCGTGTCCGCAGTCTCTGGTCATCTCCCGTACCGTGTCCGCAGTCTCTGGTCATCTCCCGTACCGTGTCCGCAGTCTCTGGTCATCTCCCGTACCGTGTCCGCAGTCTCTGGTCATCTCCCGTACCGTGTCCGCAGTCTCTGGTCATCTCCCGTACCGTGTCCGCAGTCTCTGGTCATCTCCCGTACCGTGTCCGCAGTCTCTGGTCATCTCCCGTACCGTGTCCGCAGTCTCTGGTCATTCCCTGTACCGTGTCCGCAGTCTCTGGTCATTCCCTGTACCGTGTCCGCAGTCTCTGGTCATCTCCCGTACCGTGTCCGCAGTCTCTGGTCATCTCCTGTACCTTGTCCGCAGTCTCTGGTCATTTCCCGTACCGTGGTAAATAAAATTAGTGGGTTACAGAAACAGGCGTTTTTTGTGCGACCATCAAATTTGAGTGATCGGGCACTTCCTGACATCATTGCTTACTACATGTGAAATCTGTGAATGATCACAGAGGTCACATGGTACAGGGCCATTCACAACAGCCTTGTACCATGTGAGAAGCTGTGACCAATCACAGCTCACTCAGTATTTCTCAATGGCTGCAAGAATGCAGCCAGTGAGGAGAAATGATTGCTTTTACAGCCTTTATGGGTGTAAAAGCAATCAGTGTAAAAAAAAAATATATATATATATATATATATATATAAAATATATTTATTCATCACCCCCCACAAGTAGTACCGTGTCACTGTACTTCTAGGGTGACAGTATGTAAAAAAATTAAATGAATAATATAAAAAAAATTAAAAAAAAAAAAAAAAAAAAATTTAGAAAGATTATTATTTTTGGTTATAAACTAATTTGAGTTATTTTTTTTTTTACTAAAAAGGATAACTGAATAAATTGTGGCCAAGATGTATGAAGAAATTTTTTCAAAATGTTTGGACTTTTCCCCAGCGGTGAATAAATACCACCAAAATAAAGTTTTATCTGTCAAAAAATGCAAAAAAAATTCATATGGGTACAGCGTTGCATGACCGCGCAATTGTCAAAGTGCGACAGTGCTGAAAGCTGAAAATTGGCCTGGACTAGAAGGGGGGTGAAAGCGTCCGGACTGGAAGAGGGTGGGAAAGCGTCCGGACTGGAAGGGGGGGAAAGCGTCCGGACTGGAAGGGGGGTGAAAGCGTCCGGACTGGAAGAGGGTGGGAAAGTGTCCGGACTGGAAGAGGGGGAAAGCGTCCGGACTGGAAGGGGGGGGGGGAAGCGTCCGGACTGGAAGGGGGGGGGGGGAAGCGTCCGGACTGGAAGGGGGGGGGGGGGAAGCGTCCGGACTGGAAGGGGGGGGGGGGGAAGCGTCCGGACTGGAAGGGGGGGGGGGGGAAGCGTCCGGACTGGAAGGGGGGGGGGGGAAGCGTCCGGACTGGAAGGGGGGGGAAAGCGTCCGGACTGGAAGGGGGGGGGGGGGAAGCGTCCAGACTGGAAGGGGGTGAAAGTGTCCAGACTGGAAGTGGTTAAAGAGCCGGGAGGCGCCGGCAGTGAAGAGGTTAATAATGTCCGTATTATAATACTCTGTGGCTGTCAGTATTCGGCTTTGACGAAATGAACACATTATGCAAACCACGAACGAACACAACGCACATGCAAATGTTTGAAGCCCGGCAATGTAGGGCATCAGTGGGAGCGCTTAGGGGAGAGATGAACATCTATGTAATGAGGGACGTGTATCTCCACCAGCGATCGCACTGGCGGCCCCCTAATAAAACCTGAGGGACGTTCCCACACATCCAGAAGAGTCTAATTATAGGCAGGAGAGCGGCACAAACTCCCTCATCCAGAAGAGACGCCTCATTACTGCACATACTCTTCAGCCGCGCTCAGCGCAACGCGGATGACGTTCAAACTCCGAAAATTGGAATCAGAATCTCATCTCTGGGAAATCTCCGAATGTAAATTACAAGAGAAATCTGTGTGGGTGATGGAGCTCCCTTGTCTAGCTGGGATTATGTTGTGCTAAAAAAAAAAGAAGATCTTGTTTGCCTGGATTGGTGAGCTCAGTGTGTCTCTTATTAAAGGGGAGCGTCTATTTTTTTTTTTTTTTTTAAACAATACAGGCGCAATAAATCCGACCTCCAGTCTTGCACAGGTGTACCGGCTCCTCCCCTCCAGTCTCGCACAGGTGTACCGGCTCCTCCCCTCCAGTCTCGCACAGGTGTACCGGCTCCTCCCCTTCAGTCTCGCACAGGTGTACCGGCTCCTCCCCTTCAGTCTCGCACAGGTGTACCGGCTCCTCCCCTCCAGTCTCGCACAGGTGTACCGGCTCCTCCCCTCCAGTCTCGCACAGGTGTACCGGCTCCTCCCCTCCAGCCTCGCACAGATGTACCGGCTCCTCCCCTCCAGCCTCGCACAGATGTACCGGCTCCTCCCCTTCAGTCTCGCACAGATGTACCGGTTCCTCCCCTTCAGTCTCGCACCGCTGTAGCGGCTCCTCCCCTTCAGTCTCGCACCGCTGTAGCGGCTCCTCCCCTTCAGTCTCGCACAGGTGTACCGGCGCCTCCCCTTCAGTCTCGCACCGCTGTAGCGGCTCCTCCCCTTCAGTCTCGCACCGCTGTAGCGGCTCCTCCCCTTCAGTCTCGCACCGCTGTAGCGGCTCCACCCCTCCAGTCTCGCACCGCTGTAGCGGCTCCTCCCCTTCAGTCTCGCACCGCTGTAGCGGCTCCTCCCCTTCAGTCTCGCACAGGTGTACCGGCTCCTCCCCTTCAGTCTCGCACCGCTGTAGCGGCTCCTCCCCTTCAGTCTCGCACCGCTGTAGCGGCTCCTCCCCTTCAGTCTCGCACCGCTGTAGCGGCTCCACCCCTCCAGTCTCGCACAGCTGTAGCGGCTCCTCCCCTCCAGTCTCGCACAGCTGTAGCGGCTCCTCCCCTTCAGTCTCGCACAGGTGTACCGGCTCCTCCCCTTCAGTCTCGCACAGGTGTACCGGCTCCTCCCCTTCAGTCTCGCACCGCTGTAGCGGCTCCACCCCTCCAGTCTCGCACCGCTGTAGCGGCTCCACCCCTCCAGTCTCGCAAAGGTGTACCGGCTCCTCCCCTTCAGTCTCGCAACGCTGTAGCGGCTCCTCCCCTTCAGTCTCGCACCGCTGTAGCGGCTCCACCCCTCCAGTCTCGCACAGCTGTAGCGGCTCCACCCCTCCAGTCTCGCACAGCTGTAGCGGCTCCTCCCCTTCAGTCTCGCAAAGGTGTACCGACTCCTCCCCTTCAGTCTCGCACTACTGTAGCGGCTCTTCCCCTTCAGTCTCGCACAGCTGTAGCGGCTCCTCCCCTTCAGTCTCGCACCGCTGTAGCGGCTCCTCCCTCCAGTCTCGCACCGCTGTAGCGGCTCCTCCCCTCCAGTCTCGCACCGCTGCAGCGGCTCCTCACCTCCAGTCTCACACAGCTGTAGTGGCTCCTCCCCTGGACTGAAATGGCTTCCTCTGATGTCAATGCACACTGTGAGCTTCTCACAATGTGCATTAGAAGCTGCGGCAAGTCAAATAGAGCTCCGCCTAATATCCTGGCTGGAGGACGTCCAACATCATTTAGCTCTTTCCTCCTCAGCCTGACTGTCCCGTCCCTACCTCTTTCATTCGATGGATTTCAGTTCTTTCAATTATCGAGGCTCAGCATTAAGTGTGGGCAGTAGCTATGCATGCCTATGAATTCTCACTTCCCCAGACTGACACCCACTGCTTGCATCGGGGCTGAATGTTCCTGAGAGGAGTAACGAGGCGGGGTGCTGTGATGTTTTAACCACTTCCCGTCCAGCCGTTGTATATAAACGGCCGGATGGTGGCAGTGCAGGGTCAGGTGGCAGTTTATAAATGGCCTCCCCACCCCCTGCTTGTGCACACTCTCTGGGAGCGCGCAGCACAGCAATCACAGAGGTCACATGGTACAGGGCTATTCACAACAGCCTTGTACCATGTGACAAGCTGTGACCAATCACAGGTCACTCAGTAGTTCTCAATGGCTGCAAGAATGCAGCCAGAGAGGAGAAATGATTGCTTCTACAGCCTTTATGGGTGTAAAAGCAATCGGTGTAAAAAAAAAATAAAAATCTTCATCACCCCCCACAAGTAGTACAGTGTCACCATGGTGATACTACTGCTAGGGTGACAGTATGTAAAAACATAAATAATAATATAAAAAAATAAAAAAAAAGTTTAAAAATTATAATTTTTGGTTTTAAAACTAATTTGGGTTATTTTTTATTTTTTTTACTAAAAAGATAACGGAATAAATTTTAGCCAAGATTTATGATAAAATATTATTTATTTGCAAAATGTTATAAGAAAAACACTTTTTTTCTAAATTTTTGGACTGCTTTTATTTACATAGCAAAAAAAAAAAATCCCAGCCGTGAATAAATACCACCAAAATAAAGCTTTATCTGTCTCAAAAAAATGCAAAAAATTCATATGGGTACAGCGTTGCATGACCGCGCAATTGTCATTCAAAGTGTGATCGTGAAAGCTGAAAATTGGCCTGGGCAGGAAGGAAGGGGGGGGGGGGGTGTCCGGACAAAAGGGGACGTTGTAAAAATAGAAAATGTAATATAAAAAAATTTTTCAATTTTTACAACGTCCCCTTTTTATCACTTTTATTTCTATTACAAGGAATATAAACATCCCTTGTAATAGCAATAAATATGACAAAGAATTAAAAAAAAAAAAAAAAAATGTAAAGCACCCCTGTCGTCCCCCCCCCCATGCGCAATGGTAGACGCGTACATAGGACGCGCACGCAGAAGTAAACGGAGTTTGCACCACACATGTGAGGTATCGCCGCGAACATTATAGCGAGAGCAATAATTCCACCACCAGATCTCCTCTGTCACTCTCAACTGGTAACCTGTAAAAACCTTTTCAAACGACGCCTATGGAGATTTTTAAGTATCGTAGTCTGTTGTCTTTTCACGCACCTGCGCAATTTTAAAGTGTGGCATGTTTGGTATCTATTTACTCGGCGTAACATCATCTTTTATATTTGACCAAGCAATTGGGTATTATATTGTGTTTTGTGCATTAAAATTGATTAAAGAATATTATTTCCCCCAAAAAATTGCGACACCCACCATTTTATTCTCTAGGGCCTTTGCTTTAACAAATATATATAATATTTGGGAGTTCTAAGTAATTCTCTAGCATTTTTTTTTTTTAAATGTGAACAAAAGGTGTCAGAAAAGACCTGGTCTTGAAGTGGTTAAATTAGGCAAAATTTGCCTGGCAGCCAGCCACGCCCCTGGCAGTCAGCCCCGCCCCCCAGCTGCACATATCCCCCTCTGCAGGTCACCTGAGGTTATTGGGTATCCGTGAGCCGCATTAGGCTGCAGTACACGCCTCTGACACTAGATGGCGACAAAGCAGTGGCGTCGCATCCTGACCTCCACGCCCCCTCGGTCAGCTGATTGGCTCTCCGTCCCGTCAGTCCTGACAGCTGCCACCGCCCTGCTCCCGATCCTTAAGAGCTGATTGGACGAGCCAAGCCCGTCACAAAATAAATAAATAAAGGCAGCCCGTTACTAAGGGAGGGAACATGGCGGCGGCTGGCGAGCTGCCAGGCGGGAAGGAGCTGCGGCGGTAGTGGTGGCAGGGAGCGGCGGGTGACGGAGGCCGAGCGGGTTCGGTGCTGCAGCGGCGGAGAAGGATTTTGGCGCGGTGTGAGGACGAGGCCCCGGGAGTTCCGGCCTTACCTCTGCCCGGCGGAGGTTCCAGTCACAGCCGCATCCTCTGAGCTTCCCGGCGGCCTCCGCTGTCCTCCGCCGCTCTCTCTTCCCCGCTCCTGTCGGCGCTTCTCGGTAATTTTCCGGCTCTTCTGTGAGAGGTCAGAGGTCGTGACCCCGCGCTCCTCTTCGCCCCCGCCGCTGTTTCCTCTTCCCTCTCGCACTGCGCGCGCGGGCGGCGGTGACGTAACCCACTCGTGGTTGTGGATAGGGCGAGGCGGGATGGGGGGGCGTGATTGAGCTTCAGACGGGCTCCTCCCACGGCTGGAGCCCCTTTTTTTCGTGTAAACTTTATTAGACATGATCGCTGTGAGACAAAGACAATGAGTCTCACAATGAGACACGGGCACACCCCCTGATGACGCGCACGATGGTTAATATTAATTACATATGAATAAAAATGATCTAAAGGCAACTTTAATTGTGGGTAGGGTAAGAGGGGTTGTAACAACAGTCTGTTGTTTTTCAGCATCCTTGTCCACGTTGGGGAGATTTTTCTTCACTTCCTGTCCTATAGCTGAAACAGGAAGTGGGAGGAAATCCCTCCAATCCAAAGTGGGGAGATCCCTGGTTGTCGTCATAATTAGTGTCCCCATTTGAAGATTTACCCTTTTATCCCTGTTCTAGGAACACCGTTTTATTTTTGCAGTGAACCATTGGGGAGATTCCCTTCACTTCCTGTTCCATAGCCAAAACAGGAAGTGACTCTAATTTCCTCCAAAGTGAGGGATTTCCTGGTTGTCACCAGAGCTAGTGTCCCATTAGAAGACTTCCCTTTTATCTCTGTTCTGGAGACAACACAGGATTTTTTTTAAAATAATTGTGTCCCCATTGGGGAGATTTTCCTTCACTTCTTGTTATATAGCCTAAATAGGAAGGGAGAGGAAATCCCTCCAAAATGAGGGAATCATAACTAGTGTCTCCATTTGAAGTTTTACCCTTTATTCCTGTTTTAGTGACAGCACAGTTTTCTTTTTGCCATCTTGCATCCCATTGGGGAGATTCCCATCGCTTCTTGTTCCATAGCCAAAACAGGAAGTGAATGTAATTCCATCCCAAAGTGAGGGATTCCCTGGTTGTCACCAGAACTAGTGTCCACATTGGAAGACT
The DNA here is from genome assembly GCF_062004578.1 of Staurois parvus. Taxonomy (NCBI): domain Eukaryota; kingdom Metazoa; phylum Chordata; class Amphibia; order Anura; family Ranidae; genus Staurois; species Staurois parvus. The sequence continues at coordinate 46,305 of NW_028320265.1, forward strand.
TCCCTTTTATTTCTGTTCTGGTGACAACACAGGGTTTTTTTTTAAACAGTTGTGTCCTCATTGGGGAGATTCCCCTTCATTTCCTGTCCCATAGCTGAAACAGGAAGTGAGAGGAAATCCCTCCAAAGTGGGGAGATCCCTGGTTGTCATCACAATTAGTGTCCCCATTTGAAGATTTACCCTTTATTCCTGTTCTAGTGACAACACCGGTTCATTTTTGCCATCTGTGTCCTATTGAGGAGATTCCCATCATTTCTTGTTCCATAGCCAAAACTGGAAGTGAATGTAATTCCTTCCAAAGTGAGGGATTCCCTGGTCACCAGAGCTAGTGTCCCCATTGGAAGATTTCCCCTGTAGTCCTGTTCTGGTGACAACTCAAGATTTGGAATTTTTGTTTTACCTCCAATTTTGATGATAATGGTAAACAGGACAAATAGAGAGGTAAATCTCCCTAACGAGGATACAGACGGCAATAAAAAACCTAATGGGTTCTAATCCATCAAAAATAATATGCACATGTCCATTTTACTTAAAGTAGAACTAAAAAAAAAAAAAAAACTTTTTTTTTAGTTTACATAAAGTAAGGGAGGGTTATAACCCCTGTCAGGCTTTTTTTTTTTTTTTTTTTTAAACATCAGTGTCCCCATTGGGGAGATTTCCCTTCACTTCCTATCCCATAGCTAAAACAGCAAGTGAATGTAATTCCCTCCAAAGTAAGGGAATCCCTGGTTGTGACCAGAGCTAGTGTCCCCATTAGATTTCCCCTTTTTTCCTGTTCTGGAGACAACACACTTTTTTTGCCATCTGTGTCCCATTGGGGAGATTTCCCTTCACTTCCTGTCCAATAGCCAAAACAGGAAGTGAGAGGAAATCCCTCCAAAGTGAGAAAATCCTTGGTTGTTACCAGAGCTTCCCTTTTTTTTCTGTTCTGCTTACAACACAGTTTTTTTCCCATCTGTGTCCCCCTGGGGAGATTTCCCTTCACTTCCAGTTCGATAGCTAAAACAGGAAGTGAGATGAAATCCCTCCAAAGTGAGTGAAATTCCCTACTGTCGCCACATCTAGTGTCCCCATTGGAAGATTTCCCTTTTATTCCTGGTCTGACGACAACACAGGGTTTTTTTTGCCATCTGTGTCTCATTGGGTAGATCTCCCTTCACTTCCTGTCCCATAGCCACAACAGGAAGTGAGAGGAAATCCCTCCAAAGTGAGGGAATCCCTGGTTATCACCAGAACTAGTGTCCCCTTAGGACAGTGTTTCTCAACTCCAGTCCTCATGGACCCCCAACAGGTCATGTTTTCAGGATTTCCCTCAGATGAAACAGCTGTGGTAATTACTAAGGCAGTGAAACTGATCAAATCACCTGTGCAAAATAATGGAAATCCTGAAAACATGACCTGTTGGGGGTCCATGAGGACTGGAGTTGAGAAACACAGCCTTAGGAAGACTTCCTTTTTTTTTCTTTCTGATGACAACACAGTTGTTTTTCCATCTGTGTCCCCCCTGGGGAGAATTCCCTTCACTTCCTGTCCGATAGCCAAAACAGGAAGGGAGAGGAAATCTCTCTAAAGTGAGGGAAATTCCTTACTGTCACCACATCTAGTGTTGCATTGGAAGATTTCCCTTTTATTCCTGTTCTGGTGACAGCACAGTTGTTTTTGCCATCTGTGTCCCATTGGGGAGATTTCCCTTCTCGTCCTGTCCCATAGCCAAAACAGTAAGTGATTGCAATTCCCTCAAAAGTAAGGGAATCCCTGGTTGTCACCAAAGCTATTGTCCCCAATGGGAGATTTACCCTCTATTCCTGTTCTGGTGACAAGCAAAAAAAAAAAGTTTAAAAAAAATAAAGTTTGTAACTTTTTTTTGCTTTCAGTTCGTGAGCCAATATCAGAGCCATGGTGGTGGGTGGTCTCACTTCTGGGGTAGTCACCTCTGGAGGTCAGGGTGGGCGTGTTTGGGATAAATGTGGATGTAAGCCTCATCCAATCAGTGCTGCGTGGGCGGGGCTGTCACCAAGGTAACCAGACAACAAGAAGCCTGCAGGGATTAGGAAGTGAATGGCTGCACCGACAGCGCAGGTATGTCTGAGATCCTGCTATAGTCACCTTCCTTCCTCCACAGTCACGTCTGATCAATAATTCATTCTTCTGATATCATTCATTATAAAGAGGCGGGGTTTATCACAGTGTGATGTCATATGTGGATGATGTTAATGTAGGCAAATAAAATGATGTCTGTTCTATCCACAGAAGCTGACGTGGACATTATTCCTGCTGAAGGATACATTGTAACGATTTCCCATTTGAAGTAGTGAGAGATAAAATGTTACATTGTATCTACACCGATCAGCCATAACATTATGACGGGTAAAAGTGAATGACATTGATTATCTTGTTACAGCGGCATCTGAAAGTGGGTGGGGTATATTAACCAGCAAGTGAACATGTTGTCCCTGAAGTTGATGCGTTGAAAGCAGAAAAAATGGGACTTGAACTAATTTGACAAGGGCCAATGTCTAGACCAGCAATGGGCAAACTACGGCCCGGCGGACCTTTTAATCCGGCCCGCGGAGCTAGGCTCCCGCTAGGCTCCTCTCACAGTCCGCCCTGAAGACCGGTGTAGCATGAAAATCTGTCTCCTATGAGGATCTGTCCCCCTCGACATATCTGCGCATGTGCCGGAGATCGCCGATCGGCTGCTAATGCCTGAAACTGGCACATGCGCAGATACGTCGAGGGGGACAGATCCTCATAGGAGACAGATTTTCATGCTACACCGGAACGGCGTGGGAACACGGCGAGAGGAACGCGCGGAGCAAAGGTAAGTGAATTGACACAGGGGGGACTTGGGACTTAATATGGGGGATGAATTACTATAGGGGGGATGAATTACTAGGGGGGTGAATTACTATAGGGGGGATGAATTACTATAGGGGGGATGAATTACTATAGGGGGGATGAATTACTATATGGGGGATGAATTACTATGGAGGATGAATTACTATATGGGGGATGAATTACTATATGGGGGATGAATTACTATGGGGGATGAATTACTATAGGGGGGATGAATTACTATATGGGGGATGAATTACTATATGGGGGATTAATTACTATGCTTACTATGGGGGAATATTACTATACTTACTATGGATGACACATACACATCATTCATCTACTCTTGGTCCGGCCCCCGGGTCCAATATATGAACCCATTGCGGCCCTCAAGTCAAAAAGATTGCCCACCCCTGGTCTAGACGATTGGGTCAGAGCAACTCCAAGATTGCAGCTCTTGTGGGTCAGGACCGACAACGAGTGGGCCAAGGAAGGAGAACCGGTGGCAGGGTGATGGGTGGCCGAGGATCATTGATGGAGGTGGGGAGCGATGGCTGGCCTGTGTAGAAGAGCTACTGAAAAATGGAATACTGGTTTTGATTAGACATACGCAGAGCGAAAACAATTGTTTCGATCAGTTATTTACATAATTTCATGTCATTTCATTCGTTTTCAGAATTCAGTTCATTTAGTTTTCTAATTCAATTCAAATTCAGAAAATTTGATTCGGCGTTCGAGTTCAAATTTATTCTTCTTTTTTTTTTTTTAATTACGGAAGATAATTATATTCTTTCTATTTTATTTTATTGTCTTGTTTTCTATTCTTTTCGGATCTATTCCAATTTCTTCTGTTACAGATTCGACTTTTGGAAGACTTTTACATTCTTTCTACTTTATTCTATTCTTTTGAATTCTAATATATTGTTTATTCTATTCTATTCTTTTGAATTCTAATATACTGTTTATTCTATTCTTTTGAATTCTATTATACTGTTTATTCTATTCTGTTCTATTGTTTTGTACTCTATTCTAATCTATTCTATTCAAATTTATTCTATTTGAAAATTTAAATTTTGGAAGACTGTTACTGTGTATTCTTTCTATTCTAATCTATTCTTTTCTTTTAGCCCGGGTTCACACTGATGCGGTGCGGAATTCGCTGCGTTTTCAGTGCAAATTCCACATCGCATCAGAATCGCACCCCGTTCATGCAAACTACTGCAGGTGTGTATGTTAACAACCCCCCCAAAATCGGTCCTCAAAATGCAGTACGATGTGCAGAATCGGATCGGATAGGTGTGAATACCCATGCGATCCGATTCTAGTGCGGACCCAAAAAAGGGTCCTGAACGTTTTTGGTGCGGGTGCGATGCAATTAGAGCCATACAAAGTGTACAACTCCGATCGCACCGCACACAAATCACATGTGATTTGCACAGGAATGCAGTGCGGTTCCTGTGTGAATCACATGTGATCAGGGGCGGACTGACCATTTGGAAACTTGGGCACTGCTCGCGGGCCCGGGGTCAGTAGGGGGCCCAATGAGATGCCCCTGGTACCTTTTTCATAGGCTTTTTTGAGTTTGGGCAAGGACACAGGGGCCCATGATCCCCTATTGCCCGGGGGCCCCATGAGTTGTCAGTCTGCCCCTGCATGTGACATACTGCACTGCACATATGTGAATCTAGGCTTATATTGTATTCTATTCTATTCTTTACTTTTTTCTTTCCTTTTCTTTTATTGTTAATTCTATTCTTTTCTAATTCGATTCAAACTTGAGTCAAATTTCGTCCGAATTTCTTTTAGTTTTTTGGGTTTGTTACTATTGTAATTGGTAAATTTGGAGACATCTGAATGTTTGAGTAACAAAAGATTCATCCAAATGTAGATTTAGAACGAAACGAAGCGCACATGTCTAGTTTTGATAGAAAGTTCTCAGAACACACAGAACATCGCAGTCTGTTGTGTATGGGGGGGGGGGGGCTGTGTACCTGCAGACCAATCAGAGTGCCCCTGCTGACCCGTGTCCTCAGCCAAAAGCACATACAACGGGCACGTGGGCCTCGGAACTGGATCATGGAGCAACGGAAGAGGGTGGCCTGGTCTGATGAATGACATTTTCTTTTACATCATGTAGATGGTGGGGTGCGTGTGTTGTTGGTGGCCAAGTACACCCCTCTATGGAAACGATATTCCCTGATGGCGGTGGCCTCTTTCATCAGGATAATGCGCCCTGTCCCACTACAACAATGGTTCAAGGATGGTTTGAGGAACACAACAGGTTCAAGGTGTTGACTTGGCCTCCAAATTCTCCCAATCTCAATTCAATCGAGCATCTGTGGGATGTGCTGGAAAAACAAGTCCGATCCATGGAGGCTGCACCTTGCACAGGACTTAAAAGATCTGCTACTGACAGCTTAGCAGCAGATACCACAGCATGCCTTCAGAGGTCTAGTGGAGTCCATGTCTTGGGGGGTCAGGGCTGTTATGGCACCAAAAGGGGGACCTACTCAATGTTAGGTGGGTGGTCATAATGTTATGGCTGATCGGTGTATGTTGTTCTTTATTATCGGCATTTCTGGACATAATTTCAGGTGTTTGCGTATTTGCGCACGTTTGCGTGCATTCGTCCATACAATATATTCTTAGCAAAATCCATTGATATTTCTGCTCATATGCGTGAGCTCAAATGTTCACCAGGAAGGCACATTTTTCTATTTTTACTCAAGAATACACAGCCCTTGTTTACTCATCTGTGTGTACAGGCACATTGTAAACAATAGGGTGCATTTAAAAAAAAAAAAATGCTGCATTGGCCTTTTTCAAGCTGCAGTGTGCAACAGGCCTTAGTGGTTATTGGTAACTTGCTATTTGCACTCTAGGGCAGCCAATCCCATCAGGGTTCCATGCTGATGTGTATTTGTGATAGGACTAGAGTGATAGAAGGGAGGTATTGGCTCTGTCAGAAAGCGGTATAATTGCAGCTCAACCACCTGGTTTTACTGTTCCCTAGCTGCACGTGAATGAATCCTAACTGTGAATGTGGTATGTGTTTGGGAGAAATCACGTAATTAAATCTGTTAATACGTCTGGGATTCCGTCAGGGCTGCTGTTAGAAACCACGGGGCCCCATACAGCCAACCTGACAGGGCCCTCCAAACCACGGGGGCCCCATATAGTCAACCTGACAACCCCCCATAACCACAAAAAAAAAACACAGTTTACTATGCTTCAGTTATGAATGAACACAGTGATTGATTGGTAACAATTTCTCATTGTGTTCATTCATTCAGGAAAGGGTTGGTAAATGTGACATATATAGCAGACCCTTCCCCCACCCTCCGTCCTAAAGGATCCTTTTGCATGCTTCCAGCTGCCGGTGCGAAGGAGAGGAGGGACGCCAGCAGCACTGCGGGGGGCACACTGGGGGGCCTGGGCAGCAGGGGGAAAGGTATGATCCGCTGCTGCAGCTGAAAGGCAGAAAGAGGGAGAGGGGAAGAAACCAGCTTTCAGTTGCTGCAGAGAGAGCCGTACAGGGGATCGGTTTCAGTAATTGCCCCCCGCCATGCCAATTACCCTTCCTGCCCACATCTGATTCGCCCAGCTGGCTGGGCCCCTCTGCTGGCCTGGGCCCCGTACAGGAGGAGTAGTGGTACCCCCTTATCCACGGCCCTGGATTCCGTACTGATAGCAGGTCTGAGCCAAATTTGGGCTTTCGAACAAAGTAAAAGCGTTACTAGCTTACATCAGTCCAATCAGTCCGTAGATGCAGTGACGCATGCTTGTCATAGTCACTGTGGAACCTAAGGGGTTAATCATCCACATTGTGTAAAAAGGCTGTTTGATCCTGTCTTCTCTGATCCTCCCCTTCTTCTACTGTTTCCAATCCATCTGCTGATGGTACAGAGCTCTAGGAGTCACTCTGCACATGCTCAGTTTAGTGTGTATTGCTAAAGATTTGTTTTTTTTTTGTTTGGGAGTGTGCATGCGATCAGCACAGGGCCAATCAGCACTGGCTAGACAGAGGGTCAGGGGTTATGCAGTCTCGCAGAACAGTCAGAGCAGAATGAAACCTCCTGAAAGATTAACCAGTGCTCAGTTGGACACTGATAGAAGTCACAAGACTGCTACATACTACTGATGAGAAAAGGGATTTAGCAATAATAGCAAGAAAGAACGTTCATACAATTTTTTTTTTTTATATTACGAGTTTGAACAGAAATCTCTCTATGTATGGCCAGCTTAAAGCATGAGAGGTAATGGCTAGATGCTAACATCTTCAAAGCATTCTGTGATTGGAGGAAGTGAAAAGTAGGAGCGGTGATGTCATGCTCTCCACCTCGTATACAGAGTTCGATTGCTCCTACTGAATCAATATAAATATTGCCTGCTTGGAGTTCATCTTTAGCCACTTCGGCTCCGGAAAGGTTTTACCCCCTTCATGACCAGGCCGTTTTTTTTGTTGTGCTACTCGGCACTGCGCTACTTTAACTGGCAATTGCCCTGTCATACAACGCTGTAACCAAAAGACATTTTTATCATTTTTTTTCACACAAATAGAGCTTTCTTCTGGTGATATTTGATCACCACCGGGGTTTTTTATTTTTTATTCTATAAACAAAAAAAGGACAGAAAATTTTGGGGGAAAAAACCTTTACTTTTCTGCTATAAAACATATAAAAAAATATATATATATAATTAAATATGTAATATTGATGAAGGGGAAATGGAGGAACCAGGGAAGGCAAAATATAAGCAGATCAACCACATGTGGAAGGTGTTACCCCCTTCATAACCAGGGCATTTTTTTGCTATTCAGCACTGTGCTACTTTAACCGACAATTGTGCAGTTATGCAACACTTTATCCAAATGGAATTTATATCTATTTTTTCACACAAATAAAGCTTTCATATGGTGGTGTTTTGCTGCCGCTGAGTTTATGTGTGTGTGTGAAAAAGACAGAAAATCTTGAAAAAAAATGATATTTTCTATTTTCTGTTATAAAAAAAAAACAATAAAAAAATCCAATTTCTTCATAAATTTAGGCCAAAATGTATTCTGCTACATGTCTTTCGTAAAAAAAAAACAATAGTGTATATTGATTGGTTTGCGTGAAAGTTATAGCATCTACAAACGATGGTATATACACTGGAATTTTAATTTTATTTATTTTTTTATACGAGTAATGGTGGCGATCAGCAATTTATAGTGGGACTGTGATAGTGTGGTGGGCAATCCGACACTAACTGACACTTTGTTGGAACTGAATGCCACTGACTTCATCACTGACACTAATACAGTGTTAATAATATACACTGTCACTGTACTAATGACATTGGTTGGGAAGGGGTTAACATCTAAGGCCAATCAAAGGGTTAACTGTATGCTTAGCAAGTTGTAAAGTGAGTAATGTGTGCTGCTTTTACTAAGCAATGTGACTGTTTTAGCTCCCTGCTTTCCAGGTAGAAAAAAGAAAAGCCACATTGCTGCATTCTGTAGAGAGCTCTGTGTTGTTTACCAACATAGAGCTCTATTTTCATTTGCTCAGCCGACCAGTAGGCCCCGGGCCATAAAGCATTGGCCAGGACCAACTGATCGGCTTGTTCTGTAGCGAATGACAGTACAGCCAGGACGTAGGGTGTGCCTGTGCACGCCACCTACCCTCTAATACACAGCAAGGACGCTCTGCCGCAGTAAACCTACGGTAGGTGGTCCCCCCTAAGCAGTTAAGAATGAGAACTGAATAAGGATTCGAGATTTAGTGGTCCTTTAAGTCCAAACTCTTTCTCTTGCAGCCACCAGAGAACAGAGGTCATGCTGCCACTGTATCCCCACCTTTAGCCCTGCCCACGAGGAGCCTGGCGCAGTCTTCATTATTGGGCACCACCAACATTAAATGTAGCGATGGCTAAAGAAGTGAACTTCCAGGATGTCCTCCAATCCTCCGACAATGATATCAAGAAATACAAGCAGCGGGATCTCTCCCAGACGCTCTTCTTCAAGGTGGCTTGTAGAACTTTTGAACCACCGAAGTCACGGACCCGGCGCATCATTGCCCCTCCAATGCAGAAAGTAGAGTCTGACCCTTTGAATCGCGCAGGAAAGTCAATAGAAGCTTTGAGAGTCACCGCTAAACCAAGGGATGAGCAGATCCAGGGGACCAGGGGGGGTGAGAAGATCCTGGGGACCAGGGAGGGTGAGAAGATCCTGAGGACCAGGGAGGGTGAGAAGATCCTGGGGACCAGGGAGGGTGAGAAGATCCTGGGGACCAGGGAGGGTGAGAAGATCCTGGGGACCAGGGAGGGTGAGAAGATCCTGGGGACCAGGGAGGGTGAGAAGATCCTGGGGACCAGGGAGGGTGAGAAGATCCTGGGGACCAGGGAGGGTGAGAAGATCCTGAGGACCAGGGAGGGTGAGAAGATCCTGGGGACCAGGGAGGGTGAGAAGATCCTGGGGACCAGGGAGGGTGAGAAGATCCTGGGGACCAGGGAGGGTGAGAAGATCCTGGGGACAAGGGAGGGTGAGCAGAACATTTCCAAATGGATATCGGAAAGAAAGCAACTAAGGGCACAACTGGACAGTATGGGGGATGTAGAGAGGTGGCTGCAAGGAAAACCAAACCTGACCGCATTAGAGACACGGGTGCAAGATAAAATGGCCGAGAGGCGTTTAAAAAGTCAGATGTCGCAGCAGACCCATCAAGATATGGCCGGTTCTGTAAGTTTTTGTTGATTTCTTTCCTTCTGACAGACAGAATCAAAAGGCCTACCAATTGTAAATTACAGAATATCGGGTTTGTAAAACGGGTTGGGGCTTGCTGTTGGATTTTTGCGGGACTCGAGTAAGGCTGGCCATATACTTTACAATTTTCTGTCCAATTTCTGCCCAATTTTCTTTAGATTTACCTTCAACTATATAGCAGAAGGGCCCGCCTAATTGAATACAAATGAAAGTGTTGCTTGGGGCGGCACAGTCGCTTAGTGGTTAGTACGTCTGCCTTGCAGTAAATGGGTCATGGGCAGGGGCGGACTGACCATTTGGAAACTCGGGCACTGCCCGAGGGCCAGGGGTGAGTAGGGGGCCCCATGAGATACCCCTGGTACCTTTTTCATAGGTTTTTTTTTTTAGTTTGGGCAAGGACACAGGAGCCCCATGATCCCCTATTGCCCGGGGGCCCCATGAGTTGTCAGTCCGCCCCTGGTCATGCGTTCAATTCCCAACCATGGCGCCTCCTGCATGGAGTTTGCATGTTCTCCCTGTGCTTGTGTGGGTTTCCTCCGGGTACTCCGGTTTTCTCCCACACTACAAAGACATGCTGCTAGGTTAATTGGCTCCTGTCTAAATTGTCCTAGTTTAGACAGGAGCCAATTAACCTGCATGGTGGGGGTTGGGGAAAGACCCGGCAACCTACCCTGTAAAATAATTGCTAAGAGAATTCATGGAAAAGTCGCTTACGAGTGACGGTCCATGCAATCGCCAAGGGTTGGATACAAGTGGATAGATAGATAGATAATAGATAGATAATAGATAATAAATAGATAGATAGATAGATAGATAGATAGATAGATAGATAATAGATAGATAGATAATAGATAGATAGATAGATAGATAGATAGATAGATAATAGATAGATAGATAGATAGATAGATAGATAGATAGATAATGGATAGATAATAGATAGATAGATAGATAGATAGATAGATTAATAGATAGATGATAGATAGAGAGATAGATAGATAATAGATAGATAGATAGATAGATAGATAGATAGATAGATAATAGATAGATAGATAGATAATAAATAGATAGATGGATGGATGGATAGATGGATAGATAGAAAGTGTTGTTTAGGTTTTGACCTCACATTATATGGTTTTTGGTAAATCTAAAGCAATTTTCTAAAGAAAGTTGTATAGTGTATGGCCATCCTAAGGAGTTAGGCACTAGGGGAGTGAAAGTAATGGCAGATATCCGATAACATCTGTCCCACAGCCTCCATATTAGCTCAATAGCTGCAGAGTCAGTTCAAGGTTTCAGCACTCCAAGACTGGAGCTGAGAGGCGTTTGCCCTGCCGAAGGTTTTACCCCTTTTATGACCAGGCCATTTTTTGCTATTTAGCACTGTGCTACTTTTACTGGCAATCGCTCAGTCATGCAACACTACCCAAGTGAAATTTATATCATTTTTTTTAACCCAAACAGGGCTTTCTTTTGGTGGTATTTGATCACCACTGGTTTTTTTTTATTATAAACAAAAAAAGGACGATTTGGAAGAAAAAAAATTGGAAAACCCCCCAATATTTTCTACTTTCTGTTATAAAACATATCCAATTAAATCAACTTTGATATTTCCTTCATTTGCTCTGTTTAGCCTTGTCATTCAAAAGTAACTGAAAGCAAAATATCTGTGTTGCTCACAGCAGCCAATCAGATTCCAGATTGCTTCCTTTTAGTAATTGGCGCCTCCTGAGGTTGTGTGTCTGCCTCGAATTATTTCAAAATTCTTCTTTTGATCCTGCAGGAAGTGGAGCGCAGCGTTCCCAGGAGCTCCCAGCTCAGTGCGGTCACACCGTCCATCCAACAGCCCGACCCCGAAGCTCTCGCCATCCTGGACAGTTATCTGCATCAGAGCCGCCTTCGACTTGTCGACCTTTACAACCAAACAGACAAGAGAAAAGAGGAAGGAGATCTCCAGCAAGGATCTGAAGTCCATCCGCAAAGAGGTGACAATCCAGAATGTATTATGGTTACTTTGTATTTTTATTCCATTTACATCTGACTCCCGGCCTCCCCTTCAGGCTCGCTCAGGTGTACCGGCTCCTCCCCTCCAGTCTTGCTCAGGTGTACTGGCTCCTCCCCTTCAGGCTTGCACAGGTGTACCGGCTCCTCCCCTTCAGTCTTGCACAGGTGTACCGGCTCCTCCCCTTCAGTCTTGCACAGGTGTTCCAGCTCCTCCCCTTCAGTCTTGCACAGATGTACCGGCTCTTCCCCTTCAGTCTTGCACAGATGTACCGGCTCCTCCCCTTCAGTCTTGCACAGGTGTACCGGCTCCTCCCCTTCAGTCTTGCACAGGTGTACCGGCTCCTCCCCTTCAGTCTTAAACAGGTGTACCGGCTCCTTCCCTCCAGTCTTGCACAGGTGTACCGGCTCCTCCCCTTCAGTATTTTTAAGGTGTACTGGCTCCTCCATTCTTGCACAGATGTACCGGCTCCTCCCCTTCAGTCTTGCACAGGTGTACCGGCTCCTCCCCTTCAGTCTTGCACAGGTGTACCGGCTCCTCCCCTTCAGTCTTGCACAGGTGTACCGGCTCCTCCCCTTCAGTCTTGCACAGGTGTACCGGCTCCTCCCCTTCAGTCTTGCACAGGTGTACCGGCTCCTCCCCTTCAGTCTTGCACAGGTGTACCGGCTCCTCCCCTTCAGTCTTGCACAGGTGTACCGGCTCCTCCCCTTCAGTCTTGCACAGGTGTACCGGCTCCTCCCCTCCAGTCTTGCACAGGTGTACCGGCTCCTCCCCTTCAGTCTTGCACAGGTGTACCGGCTCCTCCCCTCCAGTCTTGGACAGGTGTACCGGCTCCTCCCCTTCAGTCTTGCACAGGTGTACCGGCTCCTCCCCTCCAGTCTTGGACAGGTGTACCAGCTCCTCCCCTTCAGTCTTGCACAGGTGTACCGGCTCCTCTCCTGGACTGAAATTACTTAATTTGATTTCACTGCACACTGGGAGCTTCTCACAATGTGCATTAGAAGCTGCAGCAAGTCAGATAGAGCTCCACCTCATTTTCTGGCTGGTGGACGTCCAGCATCATCTAGCCTACAGGTGTCAAACACAAGTCCAGCGAGCCGAATCCAGCCTCCCAGGCCATTTCATGTGGCCCTTGAACCTCTCCTGCAGGTACCTCCTTGTCTCCACCCCCACCTTGTCTCAGCAGCAGAGAGGAGAATAGAACTCCTCTGCCAAATCCTGCACCTTTCAGTGCAGCTGCAGCACCGCTGTCATCTCTGCCTCCCCTGGATTCAGCAGACTCTGGTAACTGACTCCACTCCTCCTCTGGTCCTCCTCCAGACCCTGCACTTTCTGCTTTCCAGCTCTGTCCCCAAGGGGGGTGCACTGTGATTTTAGGGAGGGTGTGGGATTCTTGACATCTGATGTAAGGGGAGGTGGAATGCTCTGGACATCTAGTCTTACAGATACAACCGGCCCTTTGAGGGCAACCATAATGCTGATACGGCCCGCGATGAAATGGTGTTTGACACCCCTAGTCTAGGGCTTTCCATCCAATTTCTTCATAAATTCAGGCCAAAATGTATTCTGCTACATGTCTTTGGTAAAAAAAAAAATCCCAATAAGGCTCCACGCACACGGGGCGCTTTGATAACGCTGGTAACATTAGCTGTGTAAAGTCACGTTAAAAATGTGGAGTTTTAAAGCTTTTTTAGTGTTTTTGCATTAGCGTGTAGCTGCATTTTGCTGCGATTAGCGGCGTTTTTCTGCATTTCATCCAGAAGCGCGGTAGAGTGTTTTTACATCTAAAAAACTCCTCTAGAAACCCACTATCCCTGGGTTTCTTTCCAGCCAAAAAACGTTGATTCCAGTCTCTGTGTGTATGGACACATAGGATAACATGCTGGGGGGTTCACTGGTTGTAGAAAAAACCTCAAAAGCCAAAATCAGCCGCTGTAAAAATATCCCGTGTGCAGGAGGACGAAGTGTGTATTGATAGTTTTGTGTGAAAGTTATTGCGCCTACAAACTATGGTATATATACTGCAATTTAAACAGCTATAGAGGCTATACTGGTAGTAATGTGTGGACTGTGATAATGTGGAGGGAAATCTGGCACTAACTGACACTGGCTGGGAAGGACATTAACTGTCTGACACTGATCTCGCTATTGACACTAATACAGTGATTGGGTACAATATTGTACATTGTTAATAAGGGGCAATCAAGGGGTTAACTGTGTGCCTGACGATGTGTAACTGTGATAATTTCGAGGGAAATCTGGCGCTAACAGACTGGCTGGGAAGGACATTAACTAACTGACACTGATTTAGCTATTGACACTAATACAGTGATTGGGTATAATATTGTACACTGTTATTAAGGAGCAATCAAGGGGTTAACTGTGTGCCTAACAACATGTAACTGTGATAATGTGGAGGGAAATCTGGCACTAACTGACACTGGCTGGGAAGGACATTAACTGACTGAAATTGATCTCACTAGTGACACTAATATAGTGATAGGGTACAATATTGTACATTGTTATTAAGGGGCAATCAAGGGGTTAACTGTGTGCCTAACAACGTGTAATGTGCTGCTTTTACTTCCATATTAGGCTGTTTTTTCTCCCTGCTTTGCACAGAGAAGAAGCAGCCAGATGGCTGTTCTGTGTACACAGAGTTCTGTGTGTTTTGTAAACACAGGACTCTGTTCTGTGATTGGACAAAGCTGATCAGCAGGTTTCCACCAAAATCATTGGCTGAAACCCATTGACTTAACCCGTGTTGTGTACAATCGCAGCAGGGGGTGCACGCACGCACCCAAAAAGGTCGCCTGGCCTCCAGTACATGTCAACTTCAGTTTTAATGAAAATTGTCTACAAAATATTGTTCAGATCTATGCATCGGACTAGACAGCCATCATTTTTTTTTTTTTCGGCTTCCCTTCTCTTCCAGACCAATATTCCCATCAGCGATCTGCAGTTTGACGATTTGGTCATCTCTCTCGGAAACAAACGTCCGAATCGCATCAACTATAAGGAGCTCTGTGTTGGACGGCACTTGTGCTGGAAGAAGAACCTGGGAGAACCTAGGAGGGGCGTGTCTGTCAGTCCGGGGACCGGAGGTACAGTGTGGTCTATAAATTATGAGCACACATTGGGGACGGGGACACATGCTGGTCTGATGGAGAATGCTGATCCTCATCCTCCACCATTTAGGGCTCATGTACACTGCAGCTGATAAACTGATGTTTAGGAGTTTTTCTGCGTTTAAAGGAAATGGCTGGAGACATTCCGGCTTCATGACAGCAGGGGGTCGCCGATCTGTCTGGGGAGCTAAAAGTGTCTACATACAGCAAAGGGGTATGTTTAATCTCTCATAAAAGCTAAAATATTAGTTGCAGAGAGATGGAAATACTTCCTTCTGATAGGGCACTCTGTGCGTCACACCGATGTATGACAACCATATTTGCGGCTTAGGTAGAAGGCCAGGAAAATGCAGGAAATGGTTAGGTGGCGCTGGAGTGCGACAGTTGAACAGTGTTTGGTATTGTCCCGATGGGACTGATGCGCTGGTGTCAGAAATCCAATCCCCGACTTGGTGTTTCAAGCCGGTCTTGGCCTGATTGAACTTGGGCAGGTCAGCACCCAGAACATCCTGTGGGCGGGTGCAGGAACACCCCCAGGGTCAATTGGCCGAGGACTAATGTCCCGCCTACGTCCATATCGCCATAAATGGAGTACCCGGGCATTGGGACATTGTGATTCGTATGGAGCTGGTTGATCGACCAACAGATTGCTGACTTTTCTGACTTGCTCCAGTCGCAGGGTAAATCCTGGTAAAGTTTTACTTCTGTCTTTTATTCCCTTTTTATTTTATAGTGAATAGTCATTTGTGTGTCTTCTAGTATTTTCTGTATTTCTGTAACTTTTTATATTTTGTACATATTTTATGCACTGCCCACTTTCGGGAAATTAAATCTTAAAATGAATTAGTGGCTTTTGTGTATTTAAGCTCGGGCTCATATCTCCGGAGAGATTAGATTGTATTGTATTGTAGTGCCTTAAAACGCTCGGTCAAGCTCATTGCCAATCTGTATGCAATTGCACTGTGTGTGGGCAGATTGCATGCAGATTGTAAAGGTAACAGATCGGCCAGACGGAGATCTGTGTGTGGTGTCTCAGCAGACCGTTCTGCGGATAAACTGCTGGGTGGTGGCAGGATACCTTTTGTGGTGTCTGGTGTGGGGGTGTGTGGACAGTGGAAGGGTGATTAACACCGGGGCTCAAGCTGTAGGATAGCTGGAGGGACCTTAGAAGTGCACCAGATTGTATATAAGATTTGTATCTGCCAGTGTGTGGTCGACCAGCGGGATTGGAGTGGAATCTCCCTCTGGTGGTGGCCAAAGGGTAGTGCGGGCTGTGGAAGTACATCACGGCTGATCTTATACAGGTGAAACTCGAAAAATGAGAATATGGTGCAAAAGTTCATTTATTTCAGTGCAGCAACTTAAAGGTGAAACTAATATATGAGACTCATTACATGCAAAGCAAGATAGTTCAAGCCGTGATTTGTCATCATTGTGATGATTATGGCTTACAGCTCATGAAAACCCCAAATCCACAATCTCAGAAAATGAGAATATTGTGAAAAGGTGGAATATTCTCGGCTCAAAGTGTCCCACTCTAATCAGATAATTAAGCCATAACACCTGCAAAGGGTTCCTGAGCCATTCAATGGTCGCTCAGTCTGGTTCAGTAGGAATCACAATCATGGGAAAGACTGCTGACCTGACACCATCACTGACACCCTCCATAAGGAGGGAAAGCCTCAAAAGGGAATTGCAGAAGAAGTTGGATGTTCCCAAAGTGCTGTATCAAAGCACAATAATAGAAAGTTATGAGGAAGGGAAAAGTGTGGAAGAAAAAGGTGCACAAGCAGCAGGGATGACCGCAGCCTGGAGAGGATTGTCAGGAAAAGGCCATTCAAAAGTGTTGGGGACTTTCACAAGGAGTGGACTGAGGCTGGAGTCAGTGCATCAAGAGCCACCACACACAGATGGATCCTGGACATGGGCTTCAAATGTCGTATTCCTCTTGTCAAGCCGCTCCTGAACAACAAACAACGTCAGAAGCGTCTTACCTGGGCTAAAGAAAAACAGACCTGGTATGTTGCTCAGTGGTCCAAAGTCCTCTTTTCTAATGAGAGCAACTTTTGCATGTCATTTGGAAACCAAGGACCCCGAGTATGGAGGAAGAATGGAGAGGCCCAAGGACCCCGAGTATGGAGGAAGAATGGAGAGGCCCAAGGACCCCGAGTATGGAGGAAGAATGGAGAGGCCCAAGGACCCCGAGTATGGAGGAAGAATGGAGAGGCCCAAGGACCCCGAGTATGGAGGAAGAATGGAGAGGCCCAAGGACCCCGAGTATGGAGGAAGAATGGAGAGGCCCAAGGACCCCGAGTATGGAGGAAGAATGGAGAGGCCCAAGGACCCCGAGTATGGAGGAAGAATGGAGAGGCCCAAGGACCCCGAGTATGGAGGAAGAATGGAGAGGCACAAGGACCCGTAGTATGGAGGAAGAATGGAGAGGCACAAGGACCCGTAGTATGGAGGAAGAATGGAGAGGCCCAAGGACCCCAAGTATGGAGGAAGAATGGAGAGGCCCAAGGACCCCGAGTATGGAGGAAGAATGGAGAGGCCCAAGGACCCCGAGTATGGAGGAAGAATGGAGAGGCCCAAGGACCCCGAGTATGGAGGAAGAATGGAGAGGCCCAAGGACCCCGAGTATGGAGGAAGAATGGAGAGGCCCAAGGACCCCGAGTATGGAGGAAGAATGGAGAGGCCCAAGGACCCCGAGTATGGAGGAAGAATGGAGAGGCCCAAGGACCCCGAGTATGGAGGAAGAATGGAGAGGCCCAAGGACCCCGAGTATGGAGGAAGAATGGAGAGGCCCAAGGACCCGTAGTATGGAGGAAGAATGGAGAGGCACAAGGACCCGGAGTATGGAGGAAGAATGGAGAGGCCCAAGGACCCCGAGTATGGAGGAAGAATGGAGAGGCCCAAGGACCCCGAGTATGGAGGAAGAATGGAGAGGCCCAAGGACCCCGAGTATGGAGGAAGAATGGAGAGGCCCAAGGACCCCGAGTATGGAGGAAGAATGGAGAGGCCCAAGGACCCCGAGTATGGAGGAAGAATGGAGAGGCCCAAGGACCCCGAGTATGGAGGAAGAATGGAGAGGCACACACTGCAAGATGCTTGAAGTCCAGTGTGAAGTTTCCACAGTCTTTGTTGATTTGGGGAGCCATGTCACCTGCTGGTGTTGGTCCACTGTGCTTCATTAAGTCCAGGGACAACGCAGCCGTCTACTAGGAGATTTTGGAGCACTTCATGCTTCCTTCCGCAGACCAGCTTTATGGGGATGCTGACTTCATTTTCCAGCAGGACTTGGCACCGCCCACACTGCCAAAAGCACCAAAACCTGGTTCAATGACCGTGGGATTACTGTGCTTGATTGGCCAGCAAACTCGCCTGACCTGAACCCCATAGAGAATCTATGGGGCATTGCCAAGAGAAAGATGAGAGACATGAGACCGAACAATGCAGAAGAGCTGAAGGCCGCTATTGAAGCATCCTGGTCTTCCATAACACCTCAGCAGTGCCACAGGCTGATAGCTTCCATGCCACGCCGCATTGAGGCAGTAATTGCTGCAAAAGGGGCCCAAGCCAAGTACTGAGTACATATGCAGCTTCTACTTTTCAGAGGTGCGATATTGTTCTATGTACAATCTGTGTTTTATTGATTGCATGGAATATTCTCATTTTCTGAGATTGTGGATTTGGGGTTTTGATGAGCTGTAAGCCATAATCATCACAATGATGACAAATCACGGCTTGAACTATCTTGCTTTGCATGTAATGAGTCTCATATATTAGTTTCACCTTTTAAGTTGCTGCACTGAAATAAATGACCTTTTGCATGATATTCTAATTTTGCGAGTTTCACCTGTTTACGGTTTTATATATTCAAAGTTGAGTCCCCTTTATTCCCTCTTACTCCAAGTCTCGGCTGCACGTGTGCGCCTCGGTTAGCTAGTCGCTGTGGGCGTGGCGTGTGGGGGAACCGTGACAATGATGATCAATAATAATCTATAATATTAATTAAGAAAATAATAATACATAAAAAAAAAATAATATTATTAAGAAATATGTTAACAGTAATATTAGAAATCTTCTTTTTTTTTTTTTTTACAGCATCTGTAAAGTGTTTCAGACCTGCTACTGACCAGAAAAGTGACTCCGGTGAGACTAAACCCTCTTCGGCACTCTCAGTCTCACTGCTCAGTGTTGGGGATACCAGGACCAGATCTCAGGTGGGCCGCAGTGACCAGAGTGAAGGCAGTAAATCCCAGTTTCTCCAGGTGCCTCCTGTCAATCTGGAGGAAATGAGGCCCCTCAGCTACGAGGACATGGAGGTGATCGGGAAGAATTATCGGGAGAGGAAAAGAAGAGCAAAAGTGAGCAGATGACATTTCTATAGGATGGCGACCAGCAGCAAAAGTCTAACTGTCACTTCTTGACTCTCCAGCCATTGGCTATCTTTGCTTTCCTGCTATCTATTCTGGAAATGCTTTCTGCCTGGCTACCATGCTATTGTCACAGGACTCCTATAGAGATAAGGAGTTCTGATTTCCATCTACCTGTTCTGGGTCAGTGATTTAGAGGTATTAAAGCCAGACACAGCCAGGAAACTAATATTTTCAGAAGGAGGCCACCAATGGAAAGCCATCAAATTATGTATTTTTCAAATATCCCCTAGCAGGTGTAAAAAAGCAACCTAGGCTGTACCATCAATCTGGCGTTGAACCAGGGACGGACTGACAACTCATGGGGCCCCCGGGCAATAGGGGATCATGGGGCCCCGGTTTCCTTGCCCACACTCAAAAAAGCCTATTAAAAAGGTACCTGGGACATTTCATGGGACCCCCTACTGACTCTGGGCCCTGGGGAAGTGCCCGAGTGCTCAAATGGTCAAATCCCTGCGTTGAACCCGCAGTAATCACTTTTTTCCCTCAAGATGTCCTCGGTCATTTTTAAAATATTCACGCACGTGTTAAAATCAGATTTTTTTTTTTCTTTGCTGGAATTTATGTTAAATCCTGTGGCGGTAGTTGCATTTTTTTATGTTACAAGATATTTGTGCAGCGGTTTAAAAAAAGCATAATTTCAGGGGAAAACACACACAAAAAAAAGAATTTTAGTGCAAATACAATATTATACCCAATTTTTTGGTAAAATGTACGGCTGGCATATGCATTTTTGCTGCAATTTTTCTGTTCTTTACAGGACATGTGTGTCAAAAACACACCGCAGGTGCATTTGTTTGTGTTTTTGCCACATTTTCCATTGATTTTAATGGGGAGGGGCGTTTTTTTTTTTTTTGTACAACAAACCTTCACCAAAAACGCAGCAAGCAAGATTTTAAAAAACGTGCGTGACCCACAACGGATCAGTGTGAAGAGTTCCATAGGAATACATGGTCACACATTTTTTCTTCCACTTTTTTTTAACACAAAAGCAGATGAAAAATGGAATCGGTGTGAAACCAGCCTAAAAGATGAGGTTGTTTAACAAATTGAAAAGGAAAACTAAAAGGAAATCGGTATCAGGAATGCCAAGTTTTAAAGCGGAGCTCCACCCAAAAGGGGCAGTTCTGCTTTAAGGACTGCTCCCCCGCTCCCCATTAAGGACTGGCACCTTTGGGGAGCGGGTACCCGAATTTGACAATTACCCTCTTCCACTTCCGGTCCGATCGCCTAGGCGATCGGAAACGGAAAGGTGTCCTCCCTCCCTGTACTCGCGCATGCGCAGTGGGTACCTGGCTGTGAAGCCGCAAGCTATCACAGCCGGGTGCCCACACTGAAGATGCCGGGATGGCCGGTGAAACGAGCTGCGGGGGACACACCACGGGACCGAGGGACAGGTAAGTGGCTGTTTTTTCAAAGTCAGTAGCTACAGTTTTTGTAGCTGCTGACTTTTATTTTTTGACAGCGTGAGTGGAACTCTGCTTTAAACTTGTGGATGGCTATGAAATGGCAAAGAACCCAATACTGTCTATAGGCCAATCCCTAAAAGCGTTTCCAGGTTGTCAATTTACAGTTTAGGGCTCATGTACACTGCGGCTGATAAACTCACGTTTAGGAGCTTTTCTGCGTTTTTTTTCAGCAGCCCCTGAACTCTCCCTAATGTTCTCCTATGTGTCCATGTACACATCGTCGTTTACAGGCATTTGAGTTTACAGTCGTTTTTTTAACGCAGAAAACTTGCGTTCAGCAGTCAGTTTTATCAGCGTTTCAAACACAAAACTCTTGTAAACGCAGCAAATCGTGCATATCTGACAACTTATGGGGCCCCCGGGCAATAGGGGATCATGGGGCCCCTGTGTCCTTGCCCAAACTCAAAAAAGCCTATGAAAAAGGTACCAGGGGCATCTCATGGGTCCCCCTACTGACCCCGGGCCCTCGGTAGTGCCCGAGTTTCCAAATGGTCAGTCTGCCCCTGGTCCTGCCGGAGTAGAGAGCACACTCCAGAGCTCTATGAAGCCCAAATCACTTTCATCTGAAAGCCAACTTTTTAAAATTTATATCAATTTCTGCAACTGTTACAAAAAAAAAATTGATATCAGTTTCAAGACCGCAGCATCCATGAGCTCACTTTAACCCACGGGTGTCAAACTGGCCCTCCAGCTGTTGCCAAACTACAAGTCCTATGAGGCATTGCAAGATTGACAGTTACAAGCATGACTCCGAAAGGCTGAGGCATGATGGGACTTGTAGTTTCGCAACAGCTGGAGGACCGCCAGTTTGACACCCCTGCTTCAACCCGTTGTGTGCCATGCCTTTTAAAAAAAGTTCCTTGGTAAACATGGGTTTAAAGGTGGATCTTTAACCCTTTCTTTTTCCATCTAAACCTTGGTAAAAAGTCTTGGCTATACATACACTTGAAGAATGGATATTCAGATTCTGGGATAAGCCCAATAGATAATGGAAAATCATCAAAAGATGATGGACAGACAAAGAGATCATCCAAATGTTAATTTTGAGTTATCAGTTTATTTTTTAATACTTTACTGTCTTCTTCCAGAGCAACACCCGCCTCTTGGACTGGTTAGATCAGTGCCGTTTGGTAAGAACAGGCAACGCTGCTGTTGACGCCCATTCCCTGCCGTCTACGCTGGAGGAGGAGTCAGCCGAGCTGGTGGAGCAGTTCAGAAGGCAGGGCCTACAGCAATATCATAAGATCCTAAAACTGTGCCAAGCCTACAATGTTCCCCTTACAGAAGAGCTGCTGGAAGAAGGTGGGCACTAAAGATACTGAACCTTGCTACAGGTAACACCTATTGGACTTCTTCTGGGATCCAGTGCTGGGTCTCTTCTCCAGCGCTCAGTCCTCAACATTTCCTGGTTTTACCCGGAGCAGTGGTGTCATGGCCAATAAGGTGACAGCTATCCTGGTTGGTGCGGCTTTTAATTGGAATGTGATCCTTGGTTCGGCGTTTAGCCAACCACTTTCCTTGCTGTACTTCTTACCTGTGTGTCTTCTGTGCCCGACGCCAATACGCCAGTCTGCCTGAGACTCCAGTTTGCCAAGTACACGGAGTGCCTCCAATGCACCACTAGCACCTTATATCACCAATGCACCCCTTGTGTGCTCCATCACTCTACTGCACCCCAGAACATCTTGTGTCATCTAGTGACTCCAGTGCACCCTTGGACTCCAGTGTGGCCAGTAAACCAAAAGTGTCTCCTGTGCACCCAAGACACCCAGTGTACCTTTTGATGCCATACCACGCCAGTGCACCCCATAGCATCTTGTGTGATCTAATGACCCCAGTGCACCCTGGGACTCTAGTTAGGCCAGTATATCCAATGTACTAAGTGTCTCCTGTGCACCCAAGACACCCAGTGCACCTTGTGACACCAGTGCACCCCATAGCATCTTGTGTGATCTAATGACCCCAGTGCACCCTGGGACTCTAGTTAGGCCAGTATATCCAATGTACTAAGTGTCTCCTGTGCACCCAAGACACCCAGTGCACCTTGTGACACCAGTGCACCCCATAGCATCTTGTGTGATCTAATGACCCCAGTACACCCTGGGACTCCAGTTAGGCCAGTGTACCGAGTGTCTCCTGTACACCCAGTGCACCCTATGACACCAGTGCACCCCTGTTCACCTTGCCACTCCAGTCCACCCCTGTTCACCTTGCCACTCCAGTCCACCCCATAGCCTCTTGTGTGATCTAATGACCCCAGTGCATCCTGGGACTCCAGTGTGGCCAGTATATCCAGTGTATCTCCTGTACACCCAGTGCACCTTGTGACACCAGTGCACCCCTGATTGCCTCGTCACTCCAGTGCACCCCAGAACATCTTGTGTCATCTAATGACTGAAGTGCACCCTGGGACTCCAGTGTGACCTGTATACCCAGTGTACCAAGTATCTCCTGTGCACCCAAGACACCCAGTGCACCTTGTGACACCAGTGCGCCCCTATTCACCTTGCCACTCCAGTGCACCCAACAGCATCTTGTGTGACCTAATGACCCCAGTGCACCCTGGGACTTCAGTTAGGCCAGTATACCCAGTGTACCGAGTGTCTCCTGTACACCCAGGACACCCAGTGCACCTTGTGTGCCTCATCACTCCAATGCACCCCATAGCATGTTGTGTGATCTAATGATCCCAGTGCATCCTGGGACTCCAGTGTGGCCGATATAGTGTATAAAGTGCCCTGTATACCCAGGACACCCAGTTGTACCTTTGTGGGCTCTGTCACTCTAGTGGACCCCAGAGAGTCTACTGTGATCTATTGACCCCAGTGTGTCCCTTGGACTTCAATGCACTGTAGGGCATGCTATGTCAAATAGGGACCCTAGTGCACCCCAATGGTGACAACCAGTGTGCCCCATGACACCAGTGTACCCCAATAGTGTCAATCAGTGTGCCCTATGACACCAGTGTTCCCCAATAGTGTCAATCAGTGTGCCCTATAACACCAGTGGACCCCACAGCATGCTGTGTCAAATAGCGAACCCCTTGCGTCCCTAGGACTCCAATGCACCCCAGGGCACCTCATGACTCCAGTGCACCTCAATAGTGACCCCAGTCCACCCCATGACTCCTGTGGCAGATAACATCCAAAGCACGGGGTCTAAGTGACAGTTGGTCTTCACCAGAGCTCCTGAAGGTAGAGATGGGCCAGGTTACTTTGCTGTCACCAGGTTGTGTTCCTCAGGATCAAAGAATTATCAGATCCAGCCAGGGGTCTTGGCAGGAGGCAAACAAGAGATTAGTCAGGTCCAGGGCAGAGGTCATGCCAGGCAGCAGGAAGTAGAGTAGTCAGGTCCAGGCAGGAGTCGAAGGCAAGCAGAAATGGAGCAGACAGGTCAATCTGGGTCAGCAACAGTCAGGTGATCTTATTGGTAAGTATTATATCTATTCGCACAAGGGTAGATGGCAATAAGACACAGCACCCGCCAAGATCCTGGATACAACAAGCATCATTTTGGGGAACCGTAACAGCCAAACCCCTTATCACATGGGTTCGCATGCAGAGTTCTAGTACTGAGGAAGAGTGGGGTGGGTCTGACCAAGTTAGTTTGATCACAGGGTAAACAACTATCAATACCACCACCTATGCACCATTCTGAACTGAATCTGCACTTTTCATGCAGCTTTATTGTATCCTGGAGACAAGCTGGTTTGTGAATCAGGAGATCAGCTTCCCCTCCGACAGCCAGGTGTAGGACTTTCATCCAAAGACAGATTCGCGAGGAAGAGCTCTGCAACAAAAATGTCCAAAGGAAGACACAGCGTGGACGAGGATCCCGACAGTTACCCAAGGCTCTGGTGAGCTGCCCTGTGCAATCTGGAGTTGGAGTTAAAAAAAAGCTACATAACCCGTAGTCTCTGACCATCTCTTCTAGAATTCCTGTAGTCACTGACCATCTCTAGTGGCATAGCTGAAGTCTCTGACCATCTCTTGTAGAATTCCTATAGTCACGGACCATCTCTTGTGGAATTCCTGTAGCCTCTGACCATCTCTTGTAGAATTCCTGTAGCCTCTGACCATCTCTTGTAGAATTCCTGTAGCATCTGACCATCTCTTGTAGAATTCCTGTAGCATCTGACCATCTCTTGTAGAATTCCTGTAGTCTCTGACCATCTCTTGTAAAATTCCTGTAGCCTTTGACCATCTCTTGTAGAATTCCTGTAGCAACTGACCATCTCTTGTAGAATTCCTGTAGTCACTGACCATCTCTTGTAGAATTCCTTTAGCTTCTGACCATCTCTTGTAGAATTCCAGTAGTTTCTGACCATCTCTTGTAGAATTCCTGTAGCATCTGGCCATCTCTTGTAGAATTCCTGTAGTTTCTGACCATCTCTTGTAGAATTCTTGTAGTTTCTGACCATCTCTTGTAGAATTCTTGTAGTTTCTGACCATCTCTTGTAGAATTCCTGTAGCGTCTGGCCATCTCTTGTAGAATTCCTGTAGTTTCTGACCATCTCTTGTAGAATTCTTGTAGTTTCTGACCATCTCTTGTAGAATTCTTGTAGTTTCTGACCATCTCTTGTAGAATTCCTATAGTCTCTGACCATCTCTTGTAGACTTCCTGTAGCCTCTGGCCATCTCTTGTAGACTTCCTGTAGCCTCTGGCCATCTCTTGTAGACTTCCTGTAGCCTCTGGCCATCTCTTGTAGACTTCCTGTAGCCTCTGGCCATCTCTTGTAGACTTCCTGTAGTTTCTGACCATCTCTTGTAGAATTCCTGTAGTTTCTGACCATCTCTTGTAGAATTCCTGTAGTTTCTGACCATCTCTTGCAGAATTCCTGTAGTCACTGACCATCTCATGTAGAATTTCTGTAGTCACTGACCATCTCTTGTAGAATTCCTGTAGCGTCTGGCCATCTCTTGTAGAATTCCTGTAGCGTCTGGCCATCTCTTGTAGAATTCCTGTAGCGTCTGGCCATCTCTTGTAGAATTCCTGTAGCCTCTGGCCATCTCTTGTAGCTTTCCTGTAGCGTCTGGCCATCTCTTGTAGACTTCCTGTAGCCTCTGACCATCTCTTGTAGAATTCCTGTAGTTTCTGACCATCTCTTGTAGAATTCCTGTAGTTTCTGACCATCTCTTGTAGAATTCCTGTAGTTTCTGACCATCTCTTGTAGAATTCCTGTAGTTTCTGACCATCTCTTGTAGAATTCCTGTAGTTTCTGACCATCTCTTGTAGAATTCCTGTAGTTTCTGACCATCTCTTGTAGAATTCCTGTAGTTTCTGACCATCTCTTGTAGAATTCCTGTAGTTTCTGACCATCTCTTGTAGAATTCCTGTAGTTTCTGACCATCTCTTGCAGAATTCCTGTAGTCACTGACCATCTCATGTAGAATTTCTGTAGTCACTGACCATCTCTTGTAGAATTCCTGTAGCGTCTGGCCATCTCTTGTAGAATTCCTGTAGCGTCTGGCCATCTCTTGTAGAATTCCTGTAGCGTCTGGCCATCTCTTGTAGAATTCCTGTAGCGTCTGGCCATCTCTTGTAGAATTCCTGTAGCGTCTGGCCATCTCTTGTAGAATTCCTGTAGCTTCTGGCCATCTCTTGTAGAATTCCTGTAGCCTCTGGCCATCTCTTGTAGCTTTCCTGTAGTCTCTGACCATCTCCTGTAGCTTTCCTGTAGTCTCTGACCATCTCTTGTAGCTTTCCTGTAGTCTCTGACCATCTCCTGTAGCTTTCCTGTAGTCTCTGACCATCTCCTGTAGCTTTCCTGTAGTCTCTGACCATCTCTTGTAGAATTCATGTAGTCTCTGACCATCTCTTGTAGAATTCATGTAGTCTCTGACCATCTCTTGTAGAATTCATGTAGTCTCTGACCATCTCTTGTAGAATTCCTGTACTCTTTGACCATCTCTTGTAGCATTCCTGTAGTTTCCCACTCTCCCTGTGCACCATACATTTTCCCCTGCTCCACTATGTGTCCCAACAGTGCTGCCGGCTTCCCTCCTCTCCTTCCCACTGGCTGCTGCAAGCACACAGTAGGATGGAGAGTGGGGGAAGGGTCCAGCCTATATGTCACATTTACCAGCCCCTTCCTTTTCTGAATGAACACAATGAGTGATTTGTACAAATCACTCATTGTGTTCATTCATAACTGAAGCCTCATTAGCAGTGTTTTTTTGTTTGGGGGGGCTGTTAGGTTGGCTGTATGGGGCCCCATGGTTTCTAACAGCAGCCCTGACTACAGATGACACTTATTGTCACTACAGTCTACGAGAGATATAAGAATCCCCAGAATATTCTGAGCCTCTGCTCCACATCTAACTCCCAAAAACTTGTATTTTATCTTCTATCCCAGGGGTCTCCAAAATGTCTAAATAAAGGGCCAGTTTTACAATTTACTAGTGCCCCATTGTTGATGTCAGTGGGAAGAACAGTGCCCCAAGGGCCAGATAAAGGCAAGAAAGAAAGGCTGCAATCGACCCCCAATGGGCCACGGTTTGGAGTCCACTGGTCAGTCCTCTAATTTGTCTCTGCCTCTTCTAACTCTCACTCAATCCTGTGTTTTCTAGTAGTGGCCCATACCCTCCCAACACCTACGTTGCCAGGGTGAAAACCAAGGTGAGAGGAAAGCAGAAAGCCGGGACAGAAACCCTGAGATGCTGGACGACATTGGAGCAGTTTCAGGAGATGAGTGGGTGAGTCAAATAATCAGAACAACGCCTGTGTCCCTCCATGTGTCGGACACCAACTGCTGGAGTATCCCTGGAGCTGACCCAGTACACCAGCTTCTACCTACAGTTGTGCTCAAAAGTTACCCTCCCCTGGAATGTTTGGCCTTGGTACACACACACAAGAGGACACACACGGGGTTCAATGGCAATTTAGTCCGGGTTCACATATGTGCGGGGCGGTATATCGCATGTGATTCGCACTGGAACCGCACCGCATTCCTGTACAGATCACATGCGATTTGTGTGCGGTGCGATCGCAGCCGTACATTTTGCCATACACGTTTGTTAGCTCTGATGTGGATGCACTGAGCGGGCTTTTGTTGCAGAATAAAATCTTTTATGGACTGTAAAAACTAGTGTGCCGCTCCCCACTTTTCAAGTTTTTAAGTCCCCAAAGACTTCTGCACATGTGAAGATGGTGGAGCAGAAAGGGAGCTGTGAAATGCGAAAGACCTAGAAGTGCAGTTCCTCTTTAACCACTTGGTTTTACCCCCTTCGTGACCAGGCCGTTTTTTTTTTTTTTTGCTATTCAGCACTGTGCTACTTTAACTGGCAATTGCTCGGTCATGCAACACTGTACCCAAATGAAATTGATATAATTTTTTCACACTAATAGAGCTTTCTTTTAATGGTATTTGATCACCACTGGGGGTTTTTTGAATTTTTTTTATTATATAAACAAAAAAAGACCAAACATTTTGGAAAAAAAAACAAACAATATTTACTACTTTCTGTCATAAAACACATCCAATAAAAAAAAATTTAAAAAGTCAAATTTGTTTTAAAATTTAGGCCAAAGTGTATTCTGCGACATGTCTTTGGTGAAAAAAAAATTCCCAAAAAGTGTATATTGATTGGTTTGTGTGAAAGCAATAGTATATACTGCGTGTGTGTATATATACAGTATAGTTTGTAGATGCTATAACTATATATATATATATATATATATATATATATACATATACACTGTGTATGTGTATGCATATATATACATACAATAGCTAAGCAAAGTAAGGGGTGTGTGTGCTGTGCTCTCTGTCTCCCCCTAGAGTGCAGTACCTGGCTCTGTGCGTGAACAACAAAGTACTGCAATTTTTTTATAGGGTGTGTGTAATTGCAGCTCACTCTGGTCACATGATCCTCTATGTCAGCCAGTGGTGGCTTCAGGGGAGAGGAGAGAGCACTTAACAGCGTGTCTGTGTATGCATGTACATGTGTATGTACATGTGTCTGTGCATGTGTATTTCTGTGTATGTACATGTATCTGTGTGTATGCGTGTCTGTGTGTGTATACGTGTGTGTGTGTGTGTACATGTTTCTGTGTGTGTGTATATGTACATGTCTGTGTGTGTGTACAGGTGTCTCTGTTTATGTGTGTTTGCTGGTGGCGAGTAACTCTTAAGGCCTGGTTAGTAGCTCAGTGTGTGTGTGTGTGTGTGTGTGTGTGTGTGTGTGTGTGTATGTGTGTGTGTATATATATATGTATGTATATATATGTATGTATGTATATGTATGTATGTGTGTGTATATATATATATATATATATATATATATATATATATATATATATTATAATGTATACAGTTGCAAGAAAAAGTATGTGAACCCCTTGGGATTACGTGGAGTTTTGCATGAATTGGGCATAAAATGTGCTCTGAATGTCATCTAAGTCACAACAATAGAAGAACACAGTCTGCTGAACATAATACTACACAAACATTAGATGTTGCCATGGTTTAATTGCACATAAACTGTAAACATTCACAGTGCAGGGAGGAAAAAGTATGTGAGGCCCTAGCTTAATGACTTCTCCCAGAGCTAATTGGAGCCAGGAGTGAGCCAACCTTGACTCCAATCAGTGTGATGATATTGGATGTGTTGCTGACAGCTGTCCTGCCCTTAAAAAACACACACCTGTTTTGGGTTTACTGGTTTCAAGAAGCACTGTCTGATGTGAACCATGCCTCGCAGAAAAGAGCTCTCAGAAGACCTACGATCAAGAATTGTTGACTTGCATGAAGCTGGAAAGGGGTACAAAAGTATCTCCTTGAGCCTTGATGTTCATGTGTCCACGGTAAGACAGACTGTCTACAAATGGAGAAAGTTTAGCACTGTTGCTACTCTCCCTAGGCGTGGTCGTCCTGTAAAAATGACTGCAAGAGCACAGCGCAGAATGCTGCATGAGGTAAAGAAGAATCCCAGAGTATCAGCTAAAGACCTACAGAAATCTCTGGCACATGCTAACATTTTTGTTGACACATCCACAATAAGGAAAACATTAAACAAGAATGGAGTACATGGGAGGACACCACGGAGGAAGCCATTGCTGTCCAAAAAGAAGATTGCAGCACGTTTGAAGTTTGCAAAAGAGCACCTGGATGTTCCACAGCACTACTGGCAAAATATACTGTGGACAGATGAAACCAAGATTGAGTTGTTTGGGAAGAACACACAACACTATGTGTGGAGAAAAAAAGGCACAGCACACAAACATCAAAACCTCATCCCCACTGTGAAACATGGCGGAGGGAGCATCATGGTTTGGGGCTGCTTTGCTGCCTCAGGGCCTGGACGGATTGTTGTCATTGATAGGAAAATGAATTCCAGTTTTGTGAAGAGGAGTGGTCCAAAATGACTCCAGATCGTTGTGCAGGTCTGATCTGCAACTACAGGAAATGTTTGGTTGAGGTTATTGCTGCCAAAGGAGGGTCAACCAGTTATTAAGTCCAAAGGTTCACATACTTTTTCCTCCCTGCACTGTGAATGTTTACATGTTATGTGCAATTAAACCATGGCAACATCTAATGTTTGTGTAGTATTATGTTCAGCAGACTGTGTTCTTCTATTGTTGTGACTTAGATGACATTCAGAGCACATTTTATGCCCAATTCATGCAAAACTCCACGCAATCCCAAGGGGTTCACATACTTTTTCTTGCAACTGTATGTATATATATATATATATATATATATATATATATATATATATATATATATATTGGAACTAACGCAGCTGTATAGGCTATACTGGTAATGGCGGTGTTCAGTGACTTGTAGTTGGACTGTGGTAGTGTGGCGGGCAATCTGGCGCTAACAGACCCTTGCTGGGAGGGACTCTAACTAGCTGACACTGATGTCACTAGTGGCACTAATACAGTGATCAGATATAATACTGTATGCTGTACTAATGACACTGGCCGGGACGGGGTTACATCTAGGGGCACTCAATGGGTTCACTGTGTGCCTAATAAGTGTAATGAGTGCTGCTTCTACTAACAGATCTGTCTGTTTTTTTTCTCCCTGCTTTTCAGAGAGAAGAAACAGCAAGATTGCTGTTCTGTGTACAGAGTTCTATGTGTTTGTAAACACAGAACTTTG
Source organism: Staurois parvus (assembly GCF_062004578.1). Classification (NCBI taxonomy): domain Eukaryota; kingdom Metazoa; phylum Chordata; class Amphibia; order Anura; family Ranidae; genus Staurois; species Staurois parvus. Next base: position 77,022 of record NW_028320265.1, read on the forward strand.
TGCTATGATTGGACACTGCCGATTAGCTGGTTTCAGCCAAAATCATTGGCTGAAACTCGTGCTGCGTCCAATCACAGTGCGGGTCAGAGGTGGGATTGCGCATGCGCGCCCCAAACCGAGAAGAAAGCCAGCAGTGTTTATTGACCTTCCTGAGCCTGCACCTACCGGCAATTGGTTAAGAATGCACCCATTAAACTCGTTATAAGTGACCCATTATATCCACCTTCTTTTTTCATTTCTAGGAACCTGAAGAGGAAATTCCCCCATCGCTTCTTTACATCTGACGACAATGCATTCTGGCCCGGGCAGCTGGTGGAGAAACTCTGCTTCTACCTTCCGCAGGCTGCTGGATCAGATCCACACCATTCATTGACAAACAACCAGGTCACCCGCCCAGGATGAGACCCTCCATCTCCTCCTACCACCTGAGCGTTTCCTGTGACATCAGATGTCATTAAAGATTAAATCTGATCATTTGTTGCCTCCGCTTGTTCAACCATCATCATCATCATCATCATCATCATCAAATGTTTAAATAAAACGTTTCTGCTTTTATTACATAGACCTAATGATGTCATCACTGGGTCCCTGCGCTTCTCTATGCAGTGCAGGTAAATCATGGCTGGCAGGGTGCTGTACATGGCTTCCTGAAAACATCACATCCTTCTGCCTTGGTACTCCTCTCAAGAGCCCTCAGTCCTGATGGAAGCAGTGGACTGGCCCTTGGAAGTAGTTATGCAAATATAAAAATGCTATGATGGGTGGGTGTCGGCCTGGAGGAGTGGGCGTTCCTAGGCAGGATGTATTTGCATGCAGACCACCTGAACACCCGGTCACATTGGGTGCGACTTGGCATGCGATTTGCAAATTGTATGCCAAGTCAGACCCTATTGTTTGCTATTAGAGCGGTCAGGTCGGTGCGGTTCCGACTTGGTCAGAGCCGCATCGATTTCTAAAGTTTTCGTTGCGATTTGCATAGATATCTGTGTCAGACGTCTTGCAAATCGCAATGAAATTGGGAGGTCACCAGATTTTTTAATTGTGCGACTTCACTGTAAGTCGCACGATTTCAAAGTCAGGCTTGATGTGAACGGAGGGTAAGACTTGGTTCACACTGAATGCGGTTTAAAATCACGCGTTTTGTTTGCGATTTCTGAAGATTTGCTTGCAACTTGTAAAGATTTACCAGCGATTGCGTATCCATTGCGTTTTGCAGTGCGATTTCTATTGTAGTCTATATGTGAAATCACAACAAACTGCAGAAAACGTAATACAAGAACTACTTTTGAAATGGCGCTGCAGCAAATCGCACGTGTTAAGACACTCGCATTCATTAGATCCGATTTCAGGTACGATTTCAATTCCCAAATCGCGCCTGAAATCACGCTAACACCCCAGTCACATCGGGTGTGACTTGTCATGCGATTTGCATGCTATGCGACTTGCAAATTGCATGTCAAGTCGCACCCTATTGTCCGCAATTACAGCGGTCCTATGGTTGGAGCTGCACCGATTTCTAAAGTAGTACATGCACTACTCTGGGTGTGATTTGCATAGACCTCTGTGTCATATGTCTTGCAAATCGCACCTGAAATTGGCAGGTCCCCTGACTTTGAAATTGTGCGACTTTACTGTAAGTCGCACAATTTCAAAGTCAGGCTTAATGTGACTGCAGAATAAGTTGCTGGTCACATCGCTGCGATTTAAATTTGCGTGATTTGTGTGCAATTTCAGCGTGACCTTGGGTGCGATGTCTGAAGACTTTACACCCCGGTCGCATCCGGTGCGACTTGTCATGCGATTTGCATGCTATGCGACTTGCAAATCGCATGCCAAGTCGCACCGTATTGTCCGCAATTACAGCAATCATATCGGTGCGGTTCCGACTTGGTCAGAGCCGCACCGATTCCCAAAGTAGGGCATACACTACTTTTGGTGCGATTTGCATAGACCTCTGTGTCACATGTCTTGCAAATCACAATGAAATCGGCAGGTCACCCAAATTTTGAAATCGTTCGACTTCACTGTAAGTCGCACAATTTCAAACTCGGCTTTGATTTGACCGGGGTGTAAGTCACCGGTCACACAGCTGCAATTTAAAATCATGCAGTTTGTGTGCAATTTCAGTGCGATTTCAGGTGTGATTTCTGAAGACTTTAGTGCACACCGGTGCAATTTCAGGTGTGATTTGGGAATTGAAATCACATCTGAAATGGCATCTAATGACTGTGAATGTTGGTGTCTGAATGTGCGATTTGCTGCAGCACGATTTCTAAGGTAGTTCTTGCATTTCTTTTCACATTACTTTTTCTGCGCTTTTGTTGCAATTTCACATGCATAGAATATAATGGAAATCGCACTGCAAATTGCAAGAATCGTTGAAAATCTTCTCAAGTAGCAATAAAATCTTCAGAAATCATCACGCTGAAATTGCACACAAATTGCACGATTTTAAATCGCAGCGGTGTGACCGATGACTTACTGCTACTTTGCAGTGCGATTTCCATTATAGTCTATGTATGTGATATTGCAATAAACTGCAGAAAAGTAATGAAAGAATTACTTTGGAAATCACGTTGTAGCAAATCGCACATATTAAGACACTGACATTCTCATTCATTAGATGCGATTTCAGGTGCGATTTTAAATTCAATTTTCAATTTTGCAAATCACACCTGAAATCGCACTGGTATGACCGAGCAGTAAATACCGCATCAATGATTAACCTCTTGATACCGGCTGTACACACATATGGGGCCTTAACACTCCTCCTACCACTCCATCCCCCTCAGCCATCTCCTCCTGTGCCACTACCCCCTCCCTCCTAGATTGTAAGCTCCAAGGACCAGGGCCCTCGAACCCTCGTGTATTGTATTGTTACTGTATTGTCTCATGTACTGTCCCCCACTATAATGTACAGCGCTGAGCAAACTTTTTGGCGCTATATAAATACTGTATTATAATAATAATAGCCAATCACATTGGGTCACATGCCCCAAATACCCGCCTTCGCCCCCCAGCTTTTAGAACTCTTAAAGGGCTGGTAAGAGCAGTCTTGTGACTTCCATCAGTGTCTAGAAGAGCACGGGTTAAAGCTTGTAGGAGGAGTTTTCTTTCTGCTCTAGGAGGATGCAGAACCCCTGACTTCTGGACAGTGCTGATCACATGCACTCTACCAAGAAAAAAAAAGAAAGAAAAATCTCTCTAGCAATACACACCAAACTGAGCGTGTGCAGTAGGGCTACGGGTTCAGTCTGTCTTATCAAGAGATAAGATGTGGACATTTGAACAAGAGGAGGAACAGAGAAGACAGGATCAAACAGCCTTTTTACACAATGTGGAGGATTAACCCCTTAGGTTCCACAGTGAGTATAACAAGCATGCTTAGAAAGAAAGAAAGAGAGAGAAAGAGAAAAAGAAAGAGAGAGAAAGAGAAAAAGAAAGAAAGGAGAAAGAGAAAAAGAAAGAAAGGAGAGAGGGGGGGAGAGAAAAAGAGAGAGAGAGAAAGAAAGAAAGAGAAAAGAGAGAGGGGGAGAGAGAGAGAGCGATGGAGAGGGAGAGGGGGGGGAGAGAGAGAGAAAGAGAAAGAAAGAAAAAGAGAAAAAGAAAGAGAGAGAAAAAAGAAAGAGAGAGAAAGAAAAAGAGAGAAAGAAAAGAAAGAGAGAGAGAGAGAGAAAAAGAAAGAAATAAAGGGAGGGAGAGAGATAGAAAGAAAGAAAGAGAAAAGGAAGAAGTAAGAAAGAAAGTGAGTTCCAGCAGCAAAAGAATTTTAATCAGCCGCACATCAGACCTGCAGTACCTTCAGGCGCCGCTGATGCCGTGGCGCTATTACCCTCCCCGGAAGTGGCCGAGTTCTTCTATACCCTGCCCGCACGCTCTCGCTCTCTCTCTTCCTCGGGCTGTCTGCAGAGAAGGCGGACGCTCCGGATCGGTGAGTGAATCTTCTTCCATCCGCCGTTTCTCTCCCGGTAGTCGGACTGTGAGTGACCCCGGCCTGTCGGAGAGGTTATAGAGGGCGGCTGTGAGGCGATATTGTGGAGGGGAGAGAGGGATAAGGTGCGGGAGTGTCATGTTACCCATGGGCCTGACGGCCGGGGAGAGGAGTATGGCGGCCGGTGCTGGGCGCTGCTCTCCTCACTGTGTATGAGAGACTCAGGGACTGGGGGAGGAGGACTACAAGGCCCAGCATTACACTACGGGGGGGCAGTGGAGGACTACAAGGCCCAGCATTACACTACGGGGGGGCAGTGGAGGACTACAAGGCCCAGCATTACACTACGGGGGGGCAGTGGAGGACTACAAGGCCCAGCATTACACTACGGGGGGGGGGGGCAGTGGAGGACTACAAGGCCCAGCATTACACTACGGGGGGCAGTGGAGGACTACAAGGCCCAGCATTACACTACGGGGGGGCAGTGGAGGACTACAAGGCCCAGCATTACACTACGGGGGGGGGGCAGTGGAGGACTACAAGGCCCAGCATTACACTACGGGGGGGCAGTGGAGGACTACAAGGCCCAGCATTACACTACGGGGGGGGGGGCAGTGGAGGACTACAAGGCCCAGCATTACACTACGGGGGGGCGGTATAGGACTACAAGGCCCAGCATTACACTACGGGGGGGAGGTATAGGACTACAAGGCCCAGCATTACACTACGGGGGGGCGGTATAGGACTACAAGGCCCAGCATTACACTACGGGGGGGAGGTATAGGACTACAAGGCCCAGCATTACACTACATGGAGCAGTGGGGGGCTACAAGTCCTGCTTTACAGCTACAACTCCCAGCATGCACACAGGTAGAGCTCTGCCCCGCACCATCGTCCCGGTACAATCTCCTTGACATCTACCAATCACCGAGGGTCTGGCTGGTGGGATACAATGTGAACAAATCATCCCTTTGGTAAACCAGAGGACCTTCACGCTGTAATGCACACTTGCTGCAAATCAAAAGGGACATATGAAGTGATTGCCATTTATTCTAAACTGCACCCCAACACATCTACAGGGAAGGAAATGTGTATTTGCTCCCCGGCTGATGTTGAATGTTCGCCCCTCACACAGAAATGATCGGTCTAACAATGGAATGTTCGCCCCTCACACAGAAACGATCGGTCTAACAATGGAATGTTCGCCCCTCACACAGAAACGATCGGTCTAACAATGGAATGTTCGCCCCTCACACAGAAATGATCGGTCTAACAATGGAATGTTTGCCCCTCACAGAGAAATGATCGGTCTAAAGATCGAATGTTCGGTGTAACACTGAGAGACAGAATACAACAACAAATTCAGCAGAAATGCGTCTAACAAATGATGACTGATCTGCATGTTCATGAGGGAAAGAAGGATTTGATCCCCTATCATTCAGCAGGATTTCTGGCTCCCAGGTGTCTCTCATACAGGTAACAAGCTGAGATTAGAAGCAGTCTCTTAAAGGGAGTGCTGCTAATCTCATTGTGTTACCTGTATAAAAGACACCTGTCCACAGGAGCAATCAAACCATCAGATTCCAAACTCTCCACCATGGCAAAGACCAAAGAGCTGTCCAAGGATGTCAGGGACAAGATTGTAGACCTACACAAGGCTGGACTGGGCTACCAAACTATGGCCAAGCAGCTTGGTGAGAAGGTGACAACAGTTGGTGCAATCATTCACAAATGGAAGAAACACAAAACAAGTGTCAGTCTCCCGAGGTCTGGTGCACCATGCAAGATCTCACCTCGTGGAGTGTCAATGATCATGAGAACAGTGAGGAATCATCCCAGAACTACACGTGAGGATCTTGTCAATGATCTCCAGGCAGCTGGGACCACAGTCACCAAGAAAACAATTGGTAACACACTACGCCGACAAGGACTGAAATCCTGCAGTGCCACAAGGTCCCTCTGCTCAAGAAAGCACATGTCCAGGCCCGTCTGAAGTCTGCCACTGAACATCTGAATGATGCCGAGGAGGACTGGTGGGAAGTGTTGTGGTCAGAGGAGACCAAAATCCAGCTCTTTGGCATCAACTCAACTTGCCGTGTTTGGAGGAGGAGGAATGCTGCCTATGACCCCAAGAAAACCATCCCAACTGTGAAACATGGTGGTGGAAACATTCTGCTTTGGGGGTGTTTTTCTGCTAAGGGGACAGGACAACTGCACTGCATCAAAGGGACGATGGACGGGACAATGTACCCTCAAATCTTGGGTGAGAACCTTCTTCCCTCAGCCAGGGCATTGAAAATGGGTGGTGGATGGGTGTTCCAGCATGACAATGACCCAAAACACACGGCCAAGGCAACAAAGGAGCGGCTCAAGAAGAAGCACATTAAGGTCCTGGAGTGGCCTAGCCAGTCTCCACACCTTCATCCGATTGAAAATCTGTGGAGGGAGCTGAAAGTTCGAGTTGCCAAACGTCATCCACCAAACCTTAATGACTTGGAGAGGATCTGCCAAGAGGAGTGGGCCAAAATCCCTCCCGAGATGTGTGGGAACCTGGGGGCCAACTCCAGGAAACGTCTGACCTCTGTGATTGCCAACAAGGGATTGGCCACCAAGTACTAAGTCATGTGTTGTGAAGGGGATCAAATCCTTCTTTCCCTCATGAACATGCAGATCCGTCATCATTTGTTAGACGCATTTCTGCTGAATTTGTTGTTGTATTCTGTCCCTCAGTGTTACACCGAACATTCCATTGTTAGACCGATCATTTCTGTGTGAGGGGCGAACATTCCATTGTTAGACCGATCATTTCTGTGTGAGGGGCGAACATTCCATTGTTAGACCGATCATTTCTGTGTGAGGGGCGAACATTCCATTGTTAGACCGATCATTTCTGTGTGAGGGGCGAACATTCAGCATCAGCCGGGCAGCAAATACTTATTTGCACATACATACACAGCCATACAAAGCAGTGTGCTTACAGTGAAGCAAGCACATGGCACACACAGTAAAACCCGCACACAGTTAACCCTTTGATCGCCTCTCATGTTAACCCCTCTCTGCCCAGTGCCATTAGTACAGTGTTGGTGCTTTTTATTAACACTGATCACTGTATTGGTGTCACTGGGAATGTCGGTGACAAGTCAGTCTCCCCCCCCCCCCCCCCCCCCCAGTGTCAGAATGCCCGCCGCAGTCCCGCTATATGTTGCTGATCGCCGCCACTACTAGTAAAAATTAAAAAAAAAAAAGCCCCAATATATATATATATATAAAACTACGATTTGTAGACGCTATAACTTTCATGTAAACCAATTAATTTACACGTATTGGGATTCTTTTTAGCAAAGACACGGAGCAGAATACATTTTGGCCTAAATTTATGACAAAATTTTATTTTTTACTGGACATGTTTATTAGGAAAAAGTCAAATATTGCTGCTTTTCTCAAAATGGTCGTTTTTTGTTTTTTTTTTAATTGCGCAAAAATATAAAAACCGCAGAGGTGATTAAATACCACCGAAAGAAAGCTCTATTCGTGGGGGGAAGAAAAAAGGATGCAAATTTCATTTGGGTGTAGCGTTGCATGACTGCGCAATTGTTAAATGCAGCGCCCTAACGCAAACAATGGCCTGGTCAGGAAGGGGGGGTAAATCCTGTGGAGGGCGAGGGGTTAAACTTGGGCTTTCAAGTGGAATTCCAGCCGTTTTTGTGTTTATTAAGTAAACTGTAGCTGCTGACTTTTAATAAATACTCGCCTGTCCAAGAGTCCAGCGACGTTCTCACCCGTCCCTTCTATCCTCCATGGTGCCGGCATCTCTACTGTGGGCACCAGGCTGTGACAGCTTGCGGCTTCACAGCCGGGTGCCCACTGCGCATGCGTGAGTCGCACCGAGCTTCCTAATTGGTCCGGCAGTCTCCTAGGCCTGTGAAAGTTCCTAGGAGACGGGAGGAGGAGGAGGGGACTGAACTTCCGTCTCACTTCGCCACGGCAAACTGAGCCGGAAGTGGGAGCGGGTACCTATCAAAAACGAGTATCCGCTCCCCCCTAAAAGGTGCCAAATATCGGGAGGCGGCAAATAAGCGGAGCTTCCACTTTTGAATGGAACTTTGCTTTAACTAACTTGTTTGTCGGGAGGGGGGGGGGGGAGCAGGTACAGCAGGAACCTTTTTGTGCTGGTTAACTGATCCAGGCATTCTCAGGTTCTGACATAATCCACACCGATGCAGGATCCATAGCCCTGCATTGGAACGTGAGGATGCCAAGGGATAGTCCACTGCGTAGAGCATAGGGGGGTGCAGTTTGGCAGGCAAGGTACAGTGTGCAGGGTCAGGTCCACTGCAAGGGAAGACCTTTTAGTTTTTCCAGAGTTCAGCTTTGATATCCTGACATGCGCTACCAATGGATGTGCCGTATGGTGAGCTGCAGCAAATTATTATTATTATACAGTATTTATATAGCGCCAGAAAGTTTGCTCAGCGCTGTACATTATAGGGGGGGGACAGTACATGAGACAATACAATACAGGAGGGGTTCGAGGGCCCTGGTCCTTGGAGCTTACAATCTAGGAGGGAGGGGGTAGTGGTACAGGAGGGAGTAGCTGTGGGGGATGGAGTGGTGGGAGGAGTGGAGGAGATCGGCTGTTAGGTGAGGCATATGGCAGTGAGTTACCATAATTGTGATAAAACATTTGCCTTTAATTCCTCGCCCTCCAGAGGATTCCCCCCCCCCCCCCCCCCCTTCCTTACCAGGCCATTTTGTTTTGCGTTACGGCACTGCATCACTTTAACTGACGATTGTGCGGTCATGCAACGCTACACCCAAATGAAACTTACATTACCCCCCCCCCCCCGAATTGCTTTCTTTTGGTGGTATTTGATCGCCTGTGCGTTTTTATTTTTTGCGCTATGAAAAAAAAAACAATTTTGAGAACAATATTTTTGACTTTTTGCTATTAAATACGTCCAGTAAAAAAAATTAAAAAAAAAAACAAATTTCATCATAAATTTAAGCCAAAATGTATTCTGCTAAAAAAAAAAAAAAAAACCCAATATGTGTAAACGAATTTTTTTTTTTATATTTAATTTGTTAAGTCAGGAAATGCAAAAAAAAACCTTTAAGTGAACAAAAACCATGCAAGTGCGAAACACAACGCAATACAATACGTGCAAATGAATTGGTTTACGTGACAGTTATAGCGTTACAAATGGTATATACTGGAATTTTTTTTTCCTTTTTCCAACTAGTAATGGCGTTGATCAGCGACTTATAGCGGGACTGCGGCGGACATTCTGACACTGGGGGGAAGTGACATCACTGATCCTCCTAGATTGTAAGCTCCAAGGAGCAGGGCCCTTGAACCCCTCGTGTATGGCATTGTATTGTTATTGTTCTGTTTTGTGTATTGTCTCCCATTGTAATGTACAGCGCTGAGCGAACTATTGGCGCTATATAAATCCTGTATAATAATAATAATAATAATCGCGGACAGTGACACCAATACAGTCATCAGTGCTACAAAAATGCACTGACGCTGTACTAATGGCACTGGGCAGAAAGGGATTAACATGAGGGAGGATCAAAGGGTTAACTGTGTGCTGGGACTGTTTTACTGGGGGGTGGTGTCTGTGTGCGTCACTGTAATCGCACTGCTCTGGGTGGCTGTGCACAGCCATCCAGAGCAGTGTGCCCGAGCCGACAGGGAGGAGAACTGTTAGTAAACAAAGCAGCCTTCCTCCCCGTCGTAGATCCTCGGTAATCACCGGGTGCCGGCGGGTATTCACCCCTGATTGACAGCCACGAATGACGGCGCGCACGTGGCTTGCGCACGCCCCCTAACCGGACATGTAAAATTGTGTGTGTATATACGTGATTTTGCGCACCCCTGCCGCCCTGTAGCAGTATATCTTCTATGGGGAAGCGGTTCGTTCATATCATAAGACTTGGAGAAGGCTGATTTCTGCCGTAGAATGTCACCTACCTGCATGTGGCTCATCAGTGCCAAGCTTCCTCTACTGCAGCAACCCGGCTTATTGTGATCAAGTTTCAGTTTTTTGGTTTTTTTTTTTTTTTTTTCCACCAATGGAAAGCTGTAGGGGGAGGAGATTGAGTGATTGGAGTACAGTAGTACCTCAGTTTACGAACGCCTCGGTTAACGTAATTTTCGGTTTACAAATGAAAATCCATTGAAAATAATGCCTCGGTTTACGAGTTTTTTTTACTAATTATTTTTGCAATACGAAGTTTATGCCGGTGCTGATATTTAAATGCCATTGCTGCTTTTTTTTTTTTTTTTTTTTTTTTTTTTTCCTTTTCATAGCTCACAGGATTAGCTGTCGCTTTCCCCGGAGTTATAGGAAATTGATTCTATTAACTCGGAAATAAACTAAAAATACTTTCTTTTAGCTGGGGGGAAAGTGACAGCTGAATTTCTTGGATATAGTGAAAAAAAAGCAGTAATTACATTTAAAATTGACACCATAATAAATAAAAACCGGTGTGGGGATCCTCCTCTTATCCATACCAAGCCCTTTTGGTCCGGTATGGATTTTGAGGGGAACTTCCATGCCAAAATTAAAAAAAAAAAAAAAATGGCGTGGGGGGGGGGTCCCCCCCAGAAATCCATGCCAGGCCCTTATCCGAGCATGCAGGTAAGGGGGGGGGGATGAGCGAGCACACCCCTCCTGAACCATACTAGGCCACATGCCCTCAACATGGAGGGGGTGCTTTGGGGCAGGGGGGGCTTTCCCACAAAGCACCTTGTTCCCATGTTGATAGGGACAAGGGCCTCTTCCCCACAACCCTGGCCGGTGGTTGTGGGGGTCTGTGGGCAGGGGGCTTATCGGAATCTGGAAGCCAGCTTTAACAAGGGTCCCCCAGATCTCGGCTTCCCCCCCCCCCCCAATGTGAATGAGTATGGGGTACATGGTACTCATTCACAAAAAAACAGTGTAGTGTGAAAAAGACAGGACACAGTCTTTACATATTTACATATTTAAGAACCCCCCCCCCCCCCCCCCCCCCCCCCTACACTTTTTTTTTTTTTTTTTTTTTTTTTTTTTTTTTGTGAATGAGTAGCCATACTCATTCACATGGGGGGATGGCTGGGATCTGGGGGCCCTCTTGTTAAAGGGGACTTCCAGATTCCGATAAGCCCCTCCCCCTACCCGTAGACCCCCACAGCCACCGGCCAGGGTTGTGGGGAAGAGGCCCTTGTCCACATCAACATGGGGACAAGGTGCTTTGGGGGGGGGGAGCCCCTTCTGCCCCATAGCACCCCCCATGTTGAGGGCATGTGGCCTGATATGGTTCGGGGGGTGCTCGCTCGTTCCCAACCCTACCCCCCTTTTCCTGACCACCTGGGCTGCATGCTCGGATAAGGATCTGGTATGGATTTGGGGGGGGGGGGCACGCCTTTTTTTTTTTCTTTTCATTTTGGTGTGGGAGTTCCCCTCAAAATTCATACCAGACCCAAAGGGCTTGGTATGGATGGGAGGGGGGAACCCCACACCATTTTTTAAATTTTTTTAACTGCCGGCAATTCTTTTACAATCGGCTGTCAGTGGGGAACCCTACTTACAGCTGAAATATTAACACATGGTTGTCACTACTAAAATACCGCAATAAGTCATATCGCTTTCAATTCTTATGGTAAACGGCGTTTTGGTTTGCGGATTTTTCGCTATACGGAAAGTCCTGCAGAACGAATGAAATTCGTAAATCGAGGTATTACTGTATTTTCATCTGTTTTGGACTGTCAGATATGCCGAATTCTGCCTCAGTAGTTGCTCATATGTGAACAGCGACCGTTGCAATGTATGGGATGCTGGGCGTCAGATGTGAATGGAGCCGAGTGTCTTCGTGGCTGGCCTCAGTCCTGGTCTATGGGTTGTTGTCACGTGGAGATCTTTCCAGCGTGGTTTTCTTATCCTCCAGAATCCAACTTGTGGGGCGCCTTGTGCTTTATCCGGTTGTATTATTGGAGGGAGAGAATTGCAGGGTTTTTACCCATTCCGTGGCTGGCCTAAGGTACTAGCTGACGGAAGATACTCTGCTACAGTTCCGTGGTGTGGCCTGTTCGTAAAAAAAAAAATTGCTGGTAAGGGGTACTTCTGGATTTTGTGGGTTTACTGGCTTGCCCATTCAGGGCAGTGAATGGAGGTTCAAGGTGGACAGTGGTAGAGCTGCCGCTCCTACTTTGTTTTCAGCCACTGCAAAGAAAAAGCCTTTTAGGCTGGGGGCAGTGGAGGACTACAAGGACCAGCATTGCACCACAGGGGGCAGTAGAGAACTACATGGCCCATCATTGCACTACAGTGAGCAGATGAGGACTACAAGGCCCATCATTACAGTAGAGTGAGCAGATGAGGACTACAAGGCCCATCATTACAGTAGAGTGAGCAGGTGAGGACTACAAGGCCCATCATTACAGTAGAGTGAGCAGGTGAGGACTACAAGGCCCATCATTACAGTAGAGTGAGCAGATGAGGACTACAAGGCCCATCATTACAGTAGAGTGAGCAGATGAGGACTACAAGGACCATCATTAAAATACAGTGAGCAGATGAGGACTACAAGGCCCATCATTAAAATACAGTGAGCAGATGAGGACTACAAGGCCCATCGGGCAGTACAGTGAGCAGATGAGGATTACAAGGCCCATACAGTGAGCAGATGAGGACTACAAGGACCATCATTACAATGTAGTGAGCAGATGAGGACTACAAGGCCCATCGTGCATTACAGTGAGCAGATGAGGACTACAAGGCCCATCGTGCATTACAGTGAGCAGATGAGGACTACAAGGCCCATCGTGCATTACAGTGAGCAGATGAGGACTACAAGGCCCATCGTGCATTACAGTGAGCAGATGAGGACTACAAGGCCCATCGTGCATTACAGTGAGCAGATGAGGACTACAAGGCCCATCGTGCAATTCAGTGAGCAGATGAGGACTACAAGGCCCACCGTGCAATTCAGTGAGCAGTGGAGGTCTACAAGGCTCGGCATTGCACTGCATGGGAGCAGTGGAGGTCTACAAGGCTCGGCATTGCACTGCATGGGAGCAGTGGAGGTCTACAAGGCTCGGCATTGCACTGCATGGGAGCAGTGGAGGTCTACAAGGCTCGGCATTGCACTGCATGGGAGCAGTGGAGGTCTACAAGGCTCGGCATTGCACTGCATGGGAGCAGTGGAGGTCTACAAGGCTCGGCATTGCACTGCATGGGAGCAGTGGAGGTCTACAAGGCTCAGCCTTGCACTGCATGGGAGCAGTGGAGGACTACAAGGCCCGGCATTGCACTGCATGGGAGCAGTGGAGGACTACAAGGCCCGGCATTGCACTGCATGGGAGCATTGGAGGTCTACAAGGCCCTAAATCCCTTTTTAGGCTGGTGTCAGAGCTTACACGGCATAATTAACAGAGCACTTTGGCTGCTATTCCTGAGCACTGCATCATGGGAGATCATTGCATGCTTCTCCATATCTACAAGCATCGGGTATTTTGTATGGGCAGCAATGGCGGAAGGAGCGCTGTGATATTAAATGGGTTTCTGGGTCTCTAACCACAGCCACCAAGGTATTCCATCTGGTTTGCTCACCACCATGTTCTCTTGCCGTGACCTGCCTTTTCTTGGTGGATGGGGTGAGACTTTGTGAATACGGGAGCAACCCTTCAAACCTGTGAGACTTTCTGCCGGTTTCAAATTTTCCATTCATGAAACTGATTTTTTTTGTTTTGTTTTTTTTCTAGGCACCATGGCGGCTCTTAGACCTCTCATAAAACCCAAGATTGTCAAGAAGCGGACGAAGAAGTTCATCCGCCATCAGTCAGACCGTTACGTCAAGATTAAGGTTGGTACTCGGTGATCTTGTGTATTGTCTGCAGAGGTCTTCTGTCGGGGAGGAGTCCTTACTAGGTACCCAAGAAACCTCGCCTGCGACTGACATTCTGCTTTCCTCCTGCAGCCAAACTGGCGCAAGCCTAGAGGTATTGACAACAGAGCCCGCAGAAGGTTCAAGGGTCAGATCCTGATGCCCAACATCGGTTACGGTAGCAACAAGAAAACCAAACACATGCTGCCCACCGGCTTCAAGAAGTTCCTTGTACACAATGTAAAGGAACTCGAAGTTCTGATGATGAGCAACAAGTGAGTAGCAGCAAAGTATTCGGATTGCTTCGTGTGATTCTAAAGGCTTTTTTTTTTTTTTTTTCTTCTTTAACCACTTCCAGTCCGGACACTTTCCCCCCCCTTTCCAGTCCGGACACTTTCCCCCCCCTTTCCAGTCCGGACACTTTCCCCCCCTTCCCAGTCCGGACACTTTCCCCCCCTTCCCAGTCCGGACACTTTCCCCCCCTTCCCAGTCCGGACACTTCCCCCCCCTTCCAGTCCGGACACTTTCCCCCCCCTTCCAGTCCGGACACTTTCCCCCCCCTTCCAGTCCGGACACTTTCCCCCCCCTTCCAGTCCGGACACTTTCCCCCCCCTTCCAGTCCGGACACTTTCCCCCCCCCTTCCAGTCCGGACACTTTCCCCCCCCCTTCCAGTCCGGACACTTTCCCCCCCCCTTCCAGTCCGGACACTTTCCCCCCCCTTCCAGTCCGGACACTTTCCCCCCCCTTCCAGTCCGGACACTTTCCCCCCCCCCTTCCAGTCCGGACACTTTCCCCCCCCCCTTCCAGTCCGGACACTTTCCCCCCCCTTCCAGTCCGGACACTTTCCCCCCCCTTCCAGTCCGGACACTTTCCCCCCCCTTCCAGTCCGGACACTTTCCCCCCCCTTCCAGTCCGGACACTTTCCCCCCCCTTCCAGTCCGGACACTTTCCCCCCCCTTCCAGTCCGGACACTTTCCCCCCCCTTCCAGTCCGGACACTTTCCCCCCCCTTCCAGTCCGGACACTTTCCCCCCCCTTCCAGTCCGGACACTTTCCCCCCCCTTCCAGTCCGGACACTTTCCCCCCCCTTCCAGTCCGGACACTTTCCCCCCCTTCCAGTCCGGACACTTTCCCCCCCCTTCCAGTCCGGACACTTTCCCCCCCCTTCCAGTCCGGACACTTTCCCCCCCTTCCAGTCCGGACACTTTCCCCCCCCTTCCAGTCCGGACACTTTCCCCCCCCTTCCAGTCCGGACACTTTCCCCCCCCTTCCAGTCCGGACACTTTCCCCCCCCTTCCAGTCCGGACACTTTCCCCCCCCTTCCAGTCCGGACACTTTCCCCCCCCTTCCAGTCCGGACACTTTCCCCCCCCTTCCAGTCCGGACACTTTCCCCCCCCTTCCAGTCCGGACACTTTCCCCCCCCTTCCAGTCCGGACACTTTCCCCCCCCTTCCAGTCCGGACACTTTCCCCCCCCTTCCAGTCCGGACACTTTCCCCCCCCTTCCAGTCCGGACACTTTCCCCCCCCTTCAGTCCGGACACTTTCCCCCCCCTCCAGTCCGGACACTTTCCCCCCCCTTCCAGTCCGGACACTTTTCCCCCCTTTCCAGTCCAGGCCAATTTTCAGCTTATGTGCTATCACACTTTGAATGACAATTGCGCGGTTATGCAACACAGTACCTATATGAATGTTTTTAGCATTTTTTTGAGACAAAGCTTTATTTTGGTGGTAATTAGCACTGAGATTTTTTTTTTTTTTTGCTATATAAATTAAAGTCCAAAAATTTTGAAAAGGTGTTTTTTCTTATAAAATTTTGCAAATTTTTCTTCATAAATCTTGGCCTAAATTTATTCAGTTATCTTTAGTGAAAAAAAAAAACCCAAATTCGTTTATAAACAAAAATAATTTAAAAAAATTTTTTTTTTACTTTTTTCTTAAATATACTGTCACCCTAGCAGTACAGTGTCACCATGGTGACACTGTACTACTTGTGGGGGGTTATGACTTTTTTTTGTTTTTTTTTTTACACTCGCTAAAAGTGTTTCCTTTTTGGTTATTTCCCCTAAAAAAACGATGTTTCCTTTTTGGTTATTTCCCCTAAAAAAACGATGTTTCCTTTTTGGTTATTTCCCCTAAAAAAACGATGTTTCCTTTTTGGTTATTTCCCCTAAAGAAACGGTTTCCTTTTCGGTTATTTCCCCTAAAGAAACGAGGTTTCCTTTTCGGTTATTTCCCCTAAAGAAACAATGTTTCCTTTTTGGTTATTTCCGCTAAAGAAACGATGTTTCCTTTTTAGTTTATTTCCCCTAAAGAAACGATGTTTCCTTTTTAGTTTATTTCCCCTAAAGAAACGATGTTTCCTTTTTAGTTTATTTACCCTAAAGAAACAAAGTATCCTTGAGCTCCAGGGAAAGTGACAGCTAATCCTGTGAGTTATAGTAAAGGAAAAAAAACAGCAATTGCATTTAAAAATCCGCACCGACATGCACTTTGTATTGTGGAATAAATTTGTAAACCGAGGCATTATTTTCATTGGATTATATTAACCGAAGCGTTTGTAAACCAGAGTACACCTGTAGCTTCTGTTTGTATTTTCTTCTCAGAGTTCCTTGTAACTCTTCATTGGCTTCTGCTGTAGCTTGCAGTCTCCACTTGTAATATATCTGGTATTATGTGTGCTTTTTACATTAATGATCTTTTCCTTCTGCAGGTCATTTTGCGCTGAAATCGCTCACAACGTCTCCTCTAAGAACCGCAAGACTATTGTGGAAAGAGCAGCCCAGCTCGCCATCAAAGTGACAAACCCCAACGCCAGACTGCGCAGTGAGGAGAATGAATAAACCTCTTCAACTTTGTTAAATAAAAGAAAACGTAAACTTCAGACTTTCTGGTGTTTTGTGTGTGGTAGTGTCTGGGGGGGGGGGGGTGATCCGAAAGCTGTGTGTCGGGGTTATTACATGCTGTAGGTTCACCAGAAGTAGGACATTATTCCCTTTTGTGGGATGTTAAAGTGTAAGTTCTAGGGATGCACTGAAACATATCGGCCAAAAATAGCCCTATCGGCATCCTGCCGATGCAGGGGACTGTGTACTGCAGATGTGGGAGGGGCGGTGGAGAAAGGCAATAGAGGAGCAGTGTATACAGTGATTGGCTGTCACTATGTCAGTGCCGCATTTTTAAATGTAATTACCGGCTTTTTTTCTTCACTAGCTCACAGAATTAGCTGTCACTTTCCCCCATATAAAAGTAAGTGTTTCCTTTTAGTTTCTTTCCCCAGATAAAAGAAAGTTTCTTTTAGCTCCGGGGAAAGTGGCAGCTGATTCTGTGAGCTATAGCGAAGAAGGAAAAAAAAGCCGGCAATTGCGGCACTGACATATAGTGACAGCCAGTGAGGGAGCGCCTCTGTATACCCTGCTCCCCTCTCTGTATACCCTGCTCCTCTCCCCAACCCCTGCCCCCTACAAAAAGGAACTGTCACTCATGTGCTATCACATAGGGGACTTTTTCTTTTTGGTTTCTTTTTTCCCCCCTTTCATCTGGAGATCTGGCTAGTAACACCTGTTTTTAGAGCGCCCCTAACAGAGACACCCTTGGACACCAGCATTGTCAGTCTGGAGGGTGGGAAGTGTTAGATTTACCAGCAGATTGAGATACACTAACAAATTGATTCTAAAGAGTTTGCCAGAGTTTGGCTTCAGGTACAGCAAACAGTCTCCAGATCCAGAACAGAATCCAGATTTTACATAAGAGCTGATTATTGTAAGCACCCCAGCCAGTGGCAAATGGTTTGTCTCATCCCTGTAAACTGATACATATGGAAGAGAGCTTGATTTGTTGAAAAACGCTGGCTGGATCACCAAATGAAAGTAGCCTAAAAGAAAAGTAATGCAGCAACCACATCTAAGAATTGGCAAGCTGCAATATGTTTGGGTTTAATACCGCTGCCTGTTTTACCAGTTTCCAGCACACCCTACTGTACTGTAATTGTCATAAGGAGCCAGGAGAGCCTTCTGGGGACCTGAGAAGGAGGATCCAGGCTGCTCTGTGCAAATGGATACTGCGCTAGGTGAACCCTTAACACTTTGTTAGTACTGTAGAGACCTTCACACCTGAAAAGCGATCAAACATAAAACATTGTAATAGTTAAACTAAAATGCATACATATGCCCTATGAAGACCCTCACACCTGAAGGGCGATCAAAATTTGAGAGAAAAAAAATTTGAATAAATTGAGTACAATCGGGCGGACTGACCTTTTGGAAATTCGGGCACTGCCCAAGGGCCTGGGGTCAGTAGGGGGCCCCATGAGATGCCCCTGGTACCTTTTTCATAGGCTTTTTTGAGTTTGGGCAAGGACACAGGGGCCCCATGATCCCCTATTGCCCGGTGGCCCCATGAGTTGTCAGTCCGCCCCTGAGTATAATAATCATAAAATTGTGCAAGAAACCGGGATATGTGGTCAAATTAACCTAAAATTTCCTGCATCATCTGTGAGCCCTACGAAGACCACCCTCACACCTGAAGAGTGGTTGAGGATAGGTCAAATCTCAATGCGCAAAAATTCACCTCAAATATACATAAAGGTTAGTAGAAAAATTTCAAAAATAACAAAACGTCCATATAGACAAAAACCACAGTCCATAAGTATGAGAAGAAAGTTCAACAATCGATGGTATTATTGTAGATGATGCTGTAAGTGACTGTGGATAAACTTGCTTCAACCGGTCACCAGAGTGCACACCGCCACCAAAGTAACGAATGGAGGCTTACCAGAAATGGAGACCCCTTAATTACAGGGGGTCCCAACCAGCTTTATAATGTAGAGCACTGGCAGGCTTCCTCTATCGCGCCCCAAAGCATGGAACTTCCGAGACTCCCAATCTGAATGTAAACTCAAAGTGTAGCGCCAGACACGGTCATGAAAAAAAAATGCCCCTCGGTGCATTACGTATCAAAAACGTCTTTATTTGCACAAATAGGATCCTACTTACAAGCTGTAGAACAATTGAAAGCAACATGGCGGACAGTGCGATGTCCGAGGGCGGGTCTGATATGCAGGTGAAACTCAAAAAATTAGAATATTGTACAAAAGTTCATTTATTTCAGTAATGTAACCTAAAAGGTGAAACTAATATATGAGACTCATTACATGCAAAGCAAGATAGTTCAAGCCGTGATTTGTCATCATTGTGATGATTATGGCTTACAGCTCATGAAAACCCCAAATCCACAATCTCAGAAAATGAGAATATTGTATAAAGGTGGAATAATCTCGGCTCAAAGTGTCCCACTCTAATCAGATAATTAAGCCATAACACCTGCAAAGGGTTCCTGAGCCTTTAAATGGTCTCTCAGTCTGGTTCAGTAGGAATCACAATCATGGGAAAGACTGCTGACCTGACAGCATCATTGACACCCTCCATAAGGAGGGAAAGCCTCAAAAGGTAATTGTAAAAGAAGTTGGATTTTCCCAAAGTGCTGTATCAAAGAACATTAATAGAAAGTTATGTGGAAGGGAAAAGTGTGGAAGAAAAAGGTGCGCAAGCAGCAGGGATGACCGCAGCCTGGAGAGGATTGTCAGGAAAAGGCCATTCAAAAGTGTTGGGGACTTTCACAAGGAGTGGACTGAGGCTGGAGTCAGTGCATCAAAAGCCACCACACACAGACTGATCCTGGACATGGGCTTCAAATGTCGTATTCCTCTTGTCAAGCCGCTCCTGAACAACAATCCACTTCAGAAGCGTCTTACCTGGGCTAAAGAAAAACAGACCTGGTCTGGTGCTCAGTGGTCCAAAGTCCTCTTTTCTGATGAGAGCAACTTTTGCCTGTCATTAATAATATGGAATGGTTAGTGGTCAATTCACAATTAAGAAGTAAGTAGCTCATTCAGCTACTATAATCACTAAGAGAAGCTATGGGTACAACAATGGACCATGTGGCTCATTATGGTTAGAGATGAGCGAATTATTCAAAAATTTGATTCGGCTGATTAGCCGAATTTGAGGAAGAAATTCGATTCGATGCGAATTAATTCGCTACGAATTTAACTTATTAAAAGGGTTTCTAGGCTTCAGAGAGCCTTTAAATTAGTGCAGAACACTGTACCTTTAATTTAAATGCCCTTGGAGATGAGGAAGAAGAAGGATGAGAAGAAGGAGAAGGATGAGAAGGAGAAGGATGAGAAGAAGGAGAAGGATGAGGAGAAGGAGAAGGATGAGAAGAAGGAGAAGGATGAGGAGAAGAAGGAGAAGGATGAGAAGGAGAAGGATGAGAAGAAGGAGAAGGATGAGAAGAAGGAGAAGGAAACAAATAGATACAATGTTTCAACCGCTGTATGGAGGGAATGTCACAGAACTGTCAGAAATAGCGGAGCTCTGCAGATACACTTAGCGGAGCTCTGCAGATAGATACAGCGGTTGAAACATAGGCTATGTTTCAACCGCTGTATGGAGTGAATGTCAGAGAACTGTCAGAAATAGGCTATTTCTGACAGTTCTGTGACATTCCCTCCATACAGCGGTTGAAACATTGTATCTATTTGTTTCTATAAATGGAAACAAATAGATACAATGTTTCAACCGCTGTATGGAGGGAATGTCACAGAACTGTCAGAAATAGCGGAGCTCTGCAGATACACTTAGCGGAGCTCTGCAGATACACTTTTTGCCGGCTTGGAATTCTTCTTATTTTCATCCTACTTCTTCTTCTTCATCCTCATCCTCTTCTTCTTCTGAGGATGAGGATGAAGAAGAAGTAGGATGAAAATAAGAATTCCAAGCCGGCAAAAAGTGTATCTGCAGAGCTCCTCTAAGTGTATCTGCAGAATAGAGGAGCTCTGCAGATACACTTTTTGCCGGCTTGGAATTCTTCTTATTTTCATCCTACTTCTTCTTCTTCTTCATCCTCATCCTCAGAAGAAGAAGATGAGGATGAAGAAGAAGTAGTAGGATGAAAATAAGAATTCCAAGCCGGCAAAAAGTGTATCTGCAGAGCTCCTCTATTCTGCAGATACACTTAGAGGAGCTCTGCAGATACACTTTTTGCCGGCTTGGAATTCTTCTTATTTTCATCCTACTTCTTCTTCTTCATCCTCATCCTCTTCTTCTTCTGAGGATGAAGAAGAAGTAGGATGAAAATAAGAATAAGTCCAAACCGGCAAAAAGTGTATCTGCAGAGCTCCTCTATTTCTGACAGTTCTCTGACTTTCACATTTACAGCGGTTGAAACATTGTATCTGTTTCCGAATAAAAACATCTGTATCCTAAATGGAAACAAATAGATACAATGTTTCAACCGCTGTACATGTGAAGGAACTGTCAGAGAACTGTCAGAAATAGCGGAGCTCTCTGCAGGGACACTTTTGCCGGCTGATCGGGAAAAATCCGATTCGCGCACCCGAAGTAGGCTAATATTCGGATTTGACGCGAATCGAATTTTTCCTGAAATTCGAATCGAATTCCACTTCGCGTGGTTCGATTCGCTCATCTCTAATTATGGTGTAACACACACAAGTACACAAGGAAGGAAATAATTGCGCACACTGTGAGATCGATCATTGCTATTACTGTACATTCTACTTATTGTATAAGGAGCCTTTTTAAATAGCGACCAATCTCTGACCTTGATTCGCGGCAATTCTAATACTGATTGAGGTATGAATAAGCCACCTTGTTCTCCTTTTTTCTTTTTTTAAGTCCGCAAACGTGCGAATAACGAAAAAACCCGTAAGTGAATCACAAAAAAAAGTGCAAGTGTAAAACACCACATGAAAAAGTGCACTTAGGGGTGTGCTTTGTCCTACCCCCGAAGGGGATGGACCTCTACCCTGATCCTGCGGGGCACAAAGCTCCTGACAGGGACAAGGTTCCCATTTGGTCCACCTTGTCAAAAGGCCTGGTGGACCACTGTTCCTTGTGGCCAGCCACACAGTACTTGGCCAGGGGGTTCTCCTGGAGAGAAAACCCCGTAGGGACAGGGGAGGAAGGAACCAAAAGGCCACACATCCTCCCCCTAGACTTCAGGGCAGGCCCGAGGACCCACACCCTCCATCCTGTGAGGAAATAAAACACACACATAAGAGTGAAAGTGACAAAACGTGGGAGGTAAATAAAAAATAAAAAAAGTGGTAATGCCAAATTGTGCACAGACCAGGCCCTGAGGCCTGTAGCAAAAATTGCCCCAAACTTAGCCAGAAGGCCTGGTCCTGAGAGCGCTGTGCAGGAAAAGTGGTAAATCAGTGACCATGTGCCTTTTCACACTGTGGGGTCCCACACCCAGGTGTTACTAAGAGCACCCCTGAGGCTACCACTCAGGGGGCACTGGTTCGCGGACTTTCTGCCTTCCCGACTCCTGGCCAGACAAGGTAGATCTGTTTGAATCAGGAGGAACTGGGCCCCTCCGGTCTTCCCGGGGGAATTACTCTCGGGCCCCAGCAGCCTGTGGGTGCCTCGATTTCTGTACTAGCCGTCAGGACCCCCATCATACCAGCAGGGGTACTATACAACCAGTCATCCCCGCAAAGCTAGAATGACTGTGGAGCACCCCTACTGGACACTGATAAGAACAGATACTACACTTGATCTTAGCCAAAAGGCCGAGAAGCCACCTTGTTCTCCTACCCTACAAATGTACTGTAGACTTCTTTTTCTGCATCCTAGATCCTTCTCCAGCAGTGTCTGGTATCCTCTTCCTGTGGTATACTGTGGATGCAGTATACCCAGGCATGAGGTGTATGCGGTTTTATGCTGTAAAATCTACATCTAACGAGTGGGCATTTTTTTTAAATAAAGAGTCTTTTTATCCACTTCATACTGCACTATGAGGATCTTTTCTCTCACTTTACCATGATCCATGGTGAGTGATATGCAGAGTTGGTGATACAATCCTGGGAGGTCTGGAGGTCAGATTATTTACCTGAGAGGTGAACCACAGGAAGAGGATACCAGACACTGCTGGAGAAGGATCTAGGATTTATCATGAAGGCTTGGTGGCCCATTAGGGTCACAGAGTGGAGGTGAGGGGGCATTTTAGTCACAGAGGATAAGTGTGCTGACACCAACAAAGTCCCATAAACACACTCTAAAACCTTGTAAAACGACTTCCCAGATGAGAAGAGGATGTTATAAGCACAGAGGGAGGCCAAATCCATATATTAATGGCCATGGTTTTGGGATGGTAGGTCCAGTGAACCCTTATATTGGTGTGATGGTCAGATGTCCTCAAACACTTGACCATATAGTGCATAGTTACCAACACAGCAATTATCACTTTGATCACCTTGCATGAACTCTTTGAGCAATTTAACAGAGGATTTATGAACTTTTGTGATTTTTCTACTCATTTAATTTGGATCAGTTTGCACTTATCACTTTAACCACTTCAAGACCGGACACTTTTACCCCCTTCCTGACCAGGGCAATTTTCAGCTTTCAGCGCTATCACACTTTGAATGACAATTACGCGGTCATGCAACGCTGTACCCAAATGAATTTTTTACCATTTTTTTTAAACCGATAAGGCTTTATTTTGGTGGTATTTATTCACCACTGGGATTTTTATTTTTTTTGCTATGTAAATGAAAATGTTCAAACATTTTGAAAAAAAGTGTTTTTTTTAATAAAATTTTGCAAATAAATAATATTTCATCATAAATCTTTGCTAAAATTTATTCTGTTATCTTTTTAGTAAAAAAAAAAAAATCCAAATTAGTTTATAACAAAAATTATAATTTTTAAACATTTTTTTTACATTTTTTATATTATTTTTTTTTTTTTTTTTTTTTTTACATACTGTCACCCTAGCACAGGTGAGGGCAAACTTTTTGACTTGAGGGCCGCAATGGGTTCATATATTGGACCCGAGGGCCGGACCAAGAGTAGATGAATGATGTGTATGTGTCATCCATAGTAAGTATAGTAATATTCCCCCATAGTAAGCATAGTAATTCATCCCCCATATAGTAATTCATCCCCCCCATAGTAATTCATCCCCCATATAGTAATTCATCCCCCCTATAGTAATTCATCCCCCATATTAAGTCCCCAAGTCCCCCCTGTGTCAATTCACTTACCTTTGCTCCGCGCGTTCCTCTCGCCGTGTTCCCGCGCCGTTCTGGTGTAGCATGAAAATCTGTCTCCTATGAGGATCTGTCCCCCTCGACGTATCTGCGCATGTGCCAGTTTCAGGCATTAGCAGCCGATCGGCGATCTCCGGCACATGCGTAGATACGTCGAGGGGGACAGATCCTCATAGGAGAGAGATTTTCATGCTACACCGGTCTTCAGGGCGGACTGTGAGAGGAGCCTAGCGGGAGCCTAGCTCCGCGGGCCGGATTAAAAGGTCCGCCGGGCCGTAGTTTGCCCATTGCTGCCCTAGCAGTACAGTGTCACCATGGTAACACTGTACTACTTGTGGGGGGTGATGAAGATTTTTTTTTTTTTTCTTTACACATTGCTTTTACACCCATATAGGATGTAAAAGCAATCATTTCTCTTTCTCTCTGTCTGCATTCCTGCACTCATTGAGAAGTACTGACTGAGCTGTGATTGGTCACAGCTTGTCACATGGTACAAGCCTGTTGTGAATAGCCCTGTACCATGTGACCTCTGTGATCATTCACAGATTTCACACGTAGTAAGCAATGATGTCACAAGTGACATCTTGCTGACTACTTTGCATGTGATCACTGATTGGCCAATCAGTGATCACATGATCGGGACCTCGTACAGAGGTCTCGTCCGACGATCGGTGTTTCACTGTGTCCGGAGGACACAGCAGGCACCGGATCGCGGTGCTGCGCGCTCCCAGGGAGCGCGCACAAGCAGGGTGCGGGGAGGCCGTTTATGAACGGCCACCCGACCCTGCACTGCCACCGTCCGGCCGTTTATATACAACGGCCGGACGGGAGGTGGTTAAGAGTGGTATTTAACTTATGAAAGGGGTTGCTTAATCATTTATTGCACTTTATTAGTATTTATTGCAGAGTGAAATATATGTGTATTATTGATAGTTTGGTCACATTTTTTGCACGTATTACTTTAAAGTGTGATTTATGCTCTGAAATTTGAGTGTTTTTGTATATATTTATTATATGAGTTTTTGATCATTTATAAAGATTTGTGATCACATAGGTTTGGCAACACATATTGGCGCACATTGTTGCACTTTAAAATATTTTTATTATAAGGTTATGGTATTTAGCGCTTCACTACAGTATTTATTTATTAGGTGTCTCTGGAGCATCATCACCCAAAAAAACAAAAACCTCAACACCAAGGAATTCATTATACCAGAAAGCGGTAAGGCTACACATACTGCAACCCGCCTTTCACAGCTCATTTATAAAATGTGGCCCACCACGTGTATCCTGTGCTAGTTCAAAGTCTGTGGAGATTAAATTTAAATACTCTGGTTATGACAAACCCCCCGCCGACAGTCAACCTAATAAAAAGACAGACATTGGCACAAACAATAGAATCTTTATTTCATCCGCTACAAAAAATTCAGTTACACTTCAATTCAGACATAGCAGCCTACAGCTACTGGTGAACTGCAAGTCCCAGGAGGCAAGATACCTTTTGTTTTTTAAGGTTTGCACAGACCTCTAATATGTAAAACATGGGGTTGGATCCAGCATGGACGTGTTCAATAAAGTGAACCTGTTGGTAGAACTGAAAAGGCAATCTGATGCAAAAATGGCTTTAGTGTCAAGTTGGATCTCGGCGTTCCCCACAATGCAATGCGTGTGCGTCTGCTGGTAACATGCACTGCATTATAGAATGTGGGGTGTGTTGCAGATATGACATGAAGTTGAAATTTGCATACTTCGAGTTGGGGGTGTGCAGAAATGGTTAGTGGGGCGCTACAAGCAGGTGTTTCATTTTTTTCTCTAAATGACAGGTTCACTTTAATTGAGCAATCTTAAACCTGGGGCAGGGCCAGAACACTCCTATAGAATGCTGTTCTAGATTGCGCTCATTGAGGGAACAATGGCTTTGTGTCCATCTGTAGCTCCTCTGTAGGCAGAAGTTTAGGATTTACAGCTGTCAGTTTGTTAGTCTCTATAAGATCTGCATTAATAAGTCATTGGAAGTTCTTAGCTCAGGTCCATAATCTCTGTGCTGCACATGGACATGGAGTCTTTCTGGATGCTCTCGAACAAGGAGGCCAGCTCTGGATTGGCTCTGATCTGCGACAGGAACTCCGCCATGGTCTGGCTGTTCTGCACCTCCGGGATGGTGAGGAGAGCACTGATGGTTCTCAGGGCCGAGCGCTTCAGCTCGTCTTGTTTTTCAAACTCTTGTTTCACTGAACCGGCCTTTACCTAGAGGAAGACAGTGGAGGGTCTTGTGTTAGGACATTTTGGACATGCAAGAGAGAGGCTAACAATCTGCCATTAATATTTTTCAGTGCACTGTACACTCACCAACACTTTATTAGGGACACCTTGCCAGTGCCAAGAAAATCTCCCCCACACCATTGCACCACCACCAGCCTGAACCATTGATACAAGGCAGGATGGATCCACCACACCATGACACCACCACCAGCCTGAACCATTGATACAAGGCAGGATGGATCCACCACACCATGACACCACTACCACCAGCCTGAACCATTGATACAAGGCAGGATGGATCCACCACACCATGACACCACCACCAGCCTGAACCATTGATACAAGGCAGGATGGATCCACCACACCATGACACCGCCAGCCTGAACCATTGATACAAAGCAGGATGGATCTACCACACCATGACACCACCACCAGACTGAACCATTGATACAAAGCAGGATGGATCCACCACACCATGACACCAGCACCACCAGCCTGAACCATTGATACAAGGCAGCATAGGTCCACCACGCCATGACACCACCAGCACCAGCAGCCTGAACCATTGATACAAGGCAGAATGGATCCGCCACACCATGACTCCACCACCAGACTGAACCATTGATACAAAGCAGGATGGATCCACCACACCATAACACCAGCACCACCAGCCTGAACCATTGATAGACTGAACCATTGATACAAGGCAGGATAGGTCCACCACGCCATGACACCACCAGCACCAGCAGCCTGAACCATTGATACAAGGCAGAATGGATCCACCACACCATGACACCACCACCACCAGCCTGAACCATTGATAGCCTGAACCATTGATACAAGGCAGGATGGATCCACCACACCATGACACCACCACCAGAATGAACCATTGATACAAGGCAGGATGAATCCACCACACCATGACACCACCACCAGAATGAACCATTGATACAAGGCAGGATGAATCCACCACACCATGACACCACCACCAGACTGAACCATTGATACAAGGCAGGATGGATCCATGCTTTCATGTTGTTTACGCCAAATTCTGGCTCTATCATCTAAATGTCACAGCAACCAGTCTGCCCCTTCTCCTCTGACATCAACAAGACATTTTCCTCCACACAACTGCCACTCGCTGGATATTTTCTCTTTTTCGGACCATTCTCTGTAAACCCTAGAGATGGTTGTGTGTGAAAATCCCAGCAGCCCCAATAACCATGCCATGTTTAAAGTCACTTAAATCCCATTTCTTCCCCATTCTGATGTTTGGCTTGAACTTCAGCTAGTTGTCTTCATCACATCTACATGCCTAAATGCATTGAGTTGCTGCCATGTGATTGGTTGATTTGTGTTTAACTACTTGACCTCCAGAAGGTTTTTACCCCCTTCATGACCAGGGCATTTTTTGCTATTTGGCACTGCGCTAATTGAATTGGCAGTTGCTTGGTCATGCAGCACTGTACCCACATGAAATTTTAGATCTTTTTTTTTTCACATGGATATAGCTTTTTTTTTTGATTGTGTACGATCACCTCTGGGCTTTTTTTGTTTTATTATATAAAAAAAAAACATTTTGAAAAAAAAGATATTTTCTACTTTCTGAAATAAAACATATCCAATGAAATCAGATTTCTCCATAAATTTAGGCCAAAGTGTATTCTGCTGCATGTTGCAAGTGCTCGCAGTGATTGGTGGCTGATCCTGCTAACACTGCGTTTTTGGGGAGGCTATACTATTGGGGACACTTGTATAGTTCTATCCCACAGGCTATCCCTGCTTCAGTCGATCCTGAATACTGCGGCCACACTCATCCACTTTACCAACCGCTCCGTATCCGCCACCCCCTCTGCCATTCCCTCCACTGGCTTCCGATTGCCTAATGGATCAAATTCAAATTGCTAACATTGATGTACAAAGCTGTCCATAATACTGCCCCAAACGACATCACCGACCTGATATCCAAATACCACCCAAAACGTACTCTCCGCTCCTCACAAGACCTCCTTCTCTCTAGTTCCCTGGTCTCCTCCTCCCACGCCCGCCTCCACGACTTCTCTAGGGCTTCCCCCATCCTCTGGAACTCCCTACCCTAATCCATCAGACTATCCCCTACTCTCCTCTCCTTTAGGCGCACCCTGAAAACCCATCTTTTCAGGGAAGCCAACCCCGCCCTCAGCTAATTGCCGATCTCCTCCACTCTTCCTACCACTCCATCCCCCACAGCTATCTCCTCCTGTGCCACTATCCCCTCCCTCCTAGATTGTAAGCTCCAAGGAGCAGGGCCCTCAAACCCCTCGTGTATCGCATTGTATTGTTATTGTACTGTCTCGTGTATTGTCTCCCACTGTAATGTACAGCGCTGAGCGAACTGTTGGCGCTATATAAATACTGTATAATAATAATATTTCTGATTGTGACCAAGATACTGAACCGTGCAGACACTTTACTAGTAATGGTGGTGATCAGTGACTTATAGTGGGACTATGATGGTGTAATGGCAATCCATTATGCTCAATCCGTAGATCTCCCCATGAAGTCCCCCATCACAGAATTCCCTTATCACATAAGAGTCCCCTCATCCCATCAGAGCCCTAATTTACAGCTCCAGCAGCAGAGGGTTAAGGCGGAGCAGGTCTGGACAAAGGCAATGCTTGGGGTCCCTGCATGACCCCTGCCTTGGAGCAGCGTCATGGTGGGGCAAGCTGGCCAACCACCATAGCAACAAATGATGCCGTGCATCTTGGCTCTAGAGCAGGGGTGGGCAAACTTTTTGACTTGAGGGCCGCAATGGGTTCATATATTGGACCCGGGGGCCGGACCAAGAGTAGATGAAGGATGTGTATGTGTCATCCATAGTAAGTATAGTAATATTCCCCCATAGTAAGCATAGTAATTAATCCCCCATATAGTAATTCATCCTCCATATAGTAATTCATCCCCCATATAGTAATTCATCCTCCATATAGTAATTCATCCCCCATATAGTAATTCATCCCCCATAGTAATTCATCCCCCATATAGTAATTCATCCCTCATAGTAATTCATCCCCCATAGTAATTCATCCCCCATATAGTAATTCATCCCCCATAGTAATTCATCCCCCCTATAGTAATTCATCCCCCATATAGTAATTCATCCCCCATATAGTAATTCATCCCCCATATAGTAATTCATCCCCCATAGTAATTCATCCCCCATATAGTAATTCATCCCCCCTATAGTAATTCATTCCCCATATTAATTCATCCCCCATAGTAATTCATCCCCCATATTAATTCATCCCCCATATTAAGTCCCCAAGTCCCCCCTGTGTCAATTCAATTACCTTTGCTCCGCGCGTTCCTCTCGCCGTGTTCCCGCGCCGTTCCGGTGTAGCATGAAAATCTGTCTCTTATGAGGATCTGTCCCCCTCGACGTATCTGCGCATGTGCCAGTTTCAGGCATTAGCAGCCGATCGGCGATCTCCGGCACATGCGCAGATACGTCGAGGGGGACAGATCCTCATAGGAGACAGATTTTCATGCTACACCGGTCTTCAGGGCGGACTGTGAGAGGAGCCTAGCGGGAGCCTAGCTCCGCGGGCCGGATTAAAAGGTCCGCCGGGCCGTATACGGCCCGCGGGCCGTAGTTTGCCCATTTCTGCTCTAGAGTGTAATTGGCTGGCCCACCTGCCTATGGCAACTCATAAGGCTGATCCAGAGCCAACTGCGTTCCCTGCTCATCTGCTCATGGCACCCTGTGCTAACCAAAATTACACCTTAGTTGAGAAACGTTGGCCTATAGCCTGTAATTTCTTGGCTTCCACTGCCTTCAAAACATTATAAATTAAAGTTCCAAGATAAACATGCAAGTAAGGTCGTCGGTGAGTCAACATGCAAGCTTTCCACAGCTCAGTGTCTTCAAATATTGGGGTTGTTCGATCAGCATGACCGACAACTAGTCTTTCCAGAAAGACAAGTCAACAACAGCCTACATCATTGGTGCTCAACCTGTGGCCCTCCAGGTGTTGCAGAACTACAAATCCCATCAGGAGGGAGGGCTGCTGGAGGCATTGAAAGGCTGACAGTAACAGGCATGACTCACAAAGGCAGAGGCATGATGGGGCTTGTAGTTCCACAAGAGCTGGAGGGCCACAGCTTGAGCACCCATGGCCTACATGTTTCTTCAGTAGAGTTTTCCTTTAATACACGGAGAGTGCAGTGGATTATTGTGGTGTCATCCAGTAGCCTGGGACTTGGCTTATGTCCTCTGATGTCAGGCTTGGTGTGGTAAGTGAACATGGAGCATATATTACATACCTTAGTAGTACAGGTGGCACGTAGGGGCTCGATCAGCTGGTCTAGGCGCTGGAGTACTGCACTGGGGCACAGAGTGGACAGACGAGTGAGGATGATGAAGGTTAGCATCTGCAAAAGATCATAATGTGCTGAAATCAGAGTACATTTAGTAAAGAAGACCTGTCACGTACATACATTGAAGACACCCTGCACCTGACGTCTGCGCTTGCATCATTTTGCTTTGAAGTTAGTGTTAGCGTTGTCAGTTTTCAAATGAAAGAAGGCATTTTATTGGTCGACATGGAAAATTGCACCTGATTTCTATAGAAAGCTATGGGTAACCTTATGAGCCTCTAGGCATTGCATTAGCACACGTGTGGGAAGCCCATTCATTTGCAAAGAGGTGGCCATACCAGGGGCGGACTGACAACTCATGGGGCCCCCGGGCAATAGGGGATCATGGGGCCCCTGTGTCCTTGCCCACACACAAAGCACACCCTAAAAAAGCCTATAAAAGGTACCAGGGGCATTTCATGGGGCAGTGCCCGAGTGTTCGAATGGTCAGTCATACACCTCATGCATCTTTTGTTCTTTTAAGAAAACCTTTAGCCCGGGTTCGCACTGATGCGGTGTAGAATTTGCAGCGTTTTCAGTGCGAATTCCGCACCGCATCACAATCGCACCCCATTCATGCGAACCGATGTGGGTGTGTATGTTAAGTTAACAACACCCTGAAATCGGTCCGCAAAACGCGGTGCGATGTGCAGAATCGGAACGCATAGGTGTTGTAACGGAACCGACCCAATTTGCACTTGGGTACTTCCATTAGAATACCACTTCCCCGTCCGAACACCAACAACAGACACCACAGCCGACCATACAAGACTAGGCGACACCAGTCTTGAAGTAAACCAGGAAGTAGACTAGTTTATTTTAACACAGATACAAGATATATACATTCAAGGAGACAGTCCCCCCTCCCTGGATAATGACACAGGGCGGGGCAATCTATATTTAGTAACAAGAGACACAACAGACAGCCCCATCAGGAGGGAGGGCTGCTGGAGACACCCCCCACCAAGCCAATACCCATAAACACATACATCCCATAATAGTTTGCTCCCAAGCAAGACACATAATAGAACAATGGGATGCAACCACATGGCATTAAACAATCAACAACCCCCCACCCCAATATTAGGACAGATCACCCTGTACCCCTAACAGGCAAAGGGTAACTTACACATAAGAGGGATATAGGGAGCTGAGACAGGGGTCTCTCCACCTCTCCAAAGTGGGCTGGGTTCCATGGGCCCCCCACCCAAAGTGACTCCCATCCAGGGGCGGACTGACAACTCATGGGGCCCCCGGGCAATAGGGGTTCATGGGGCCCCTGTGTCCTTGCCCAAACTCAAAAAAGCCTATGAGAGCATCTCATGGGGCCCCCTACCGACCACGGGCCCTCGGGCAGTGCCCGAGTTTCCAAATGGTCAGTCCACCCCTGCTCCCGTCACAGGTGTGACTACCCATGTGATCCAATTATAGTGTGGACCAACAAAAAGGGTCCTGCACATTTTTGGTGCGGGTGAGGTGCAAATAGAGCCATACAAAATGTACGGCTCCAATTACACCACATACAAATCACATGTAGAGGAATGCGGTGCGGTTCCGGTGCGAATCACATGGGATTTACGGCACCGCACAAGTGTGAACCCAAGCTTAAGCTCTTCTTTGTAACAACATATTGGAGGAGATTTACTAAAACTGAAGCATTCAGAATCAGACACAGCTGCGCACGGTAGCCAATCAGCTTCTAACTTCAACTTGTCCAATTAAGCTTTAACAATAAAACCTGGAAGCCATTTGGATTCTATGCCGAGCCCAGGGGCGTCCCTAGGGTTGGTGTCACCCGATGCGATAACACTTGGTGACACCCCCTCCAACGATCCCCGCAGAATGGATCGGATCTGCGGATTGAACATAATGGATCAGACTCCTATCCATTATGCTCCCCAATCCGCAGATCCAATCCATCCTGTGGGGAACGTCGGCATGCTTTACAACGTACCTTTTCATTGAGCGGGTCCAGTGTCACCCCGTGCTGTAGGTACCCCCCGCACCTGCCTCAGGATGCCACAGGCAGAGCCACACCAGATTTTTCACTCTCCAGTTTTCGTAATTACCCCCCCCCCCATTGCATCTGCTATAACCAGTTTGTATGGGAGAACTGCAATGATTTTAATATGAACACCTTTCTACTGAACTGAAAATTCAGCATTACAACTTATAGAACTCCTTACTAGAGAAGTCATGGTACTGACCCGAATGTCATAGTGGTCTTTCAAGCCGTCCTCCACGTGGTTCAGGTACTCGTAAATATCCAGCTGGTCCAGGCAGCTCTCCAGTAAGGTGTACATGCATTCAAAGGCAGCTTTCCGGACATCCAATCCATCATCTACTGTGTGTTTAAAGGGGCCCATCTCCACCTTCAAAATAAAATCAAGGTAAGTACACCAAAAGCCTATTCGGGAAAAGTTGTCAAACCAAATCAGCTTCTCCCTTTCAATGTCACAAAGCAGTATGGGAAGTGAAGGGGCACATCTGATTTGTTGCTGCCCATAAGAAGCACAGGGGTCGATTTACTAAAACTTGGGAGTGCAAAATCTGGTGCATGATAGCCAATCGGCTTCCAGGTTTTATTGTCCAAGCTTAATTGACCAAGCTGAAGTTAGAAGCTGATTGGCCACCGTGCAGAGCTGCACCAGATTTTCCCCCACAGTTTTTTTTTATTAGTGGTGGGTTAATCTGTCCAAGGTCGATTTGCTAATGATTTGGCAAATCTTGCTCCGATTTTAGCAAACCTCAACTTAGAGGTGAATCCCATTTAAATCTAAGCGAGGTGACATATCCTGTTAAATTTGGGTCATTTTTTTGGCTATTAGGCAATCTACTGGGCACTGTCATGGGAGAGATGTGTCAATACAAAAAAAAGAAAAAGAAAACCTATACAGCAGGAAAGAGGGTCTTCGAAGGCAACACTGAAAGTATACAAATGCTTGGGAGATGCACTAAACTGTTTGGAAAGGCAGAAGGTTTCTTTGCATTTAGGTAAAAAAACCTGTGATCAGCCCCACCCCCTCTAAAGATTTACGTGAGCCCAATCTTGATCCAGCGCTGTGCCCAAAAGCAGCATCGCTCTCCTCACAGGACATGGAGGCAGCTTCAGGGGACATTGGCTTCTGCTGCTGTCAATCAAATCTTGTGAGATGGGAACAGGGGTGGAGCCAGGCTGTGTTGTGTGTTAATAGACACATACATCCCAGATTGGGATCCGGCTACAGGAGTGCCCCTAAAGCAGGCCGGAGAAACCAGGAGCACCAGTGGGGGACCCCAAAAGAGGAAGATCAGGGCTGCTCTGTGCAAAACTGTTGCACAGAGCTGTTAAGTATTTGCACAGAGCTCTTAAGTATGACATGTTTATTTTTTTTTTTTAAATTGTACTTTTACAATCACTTCGAAACTGTATGTGGTGTTACAGAACAGTGTGATTTTCATGGGCAGTCTCAGTGACAGCATACAAGAATAAAGAGACTGAAGATGACACAGTAGTGTAAAATTGGTCAGCAGTAGGACAATTTAAAATAGCAAGCCTAGGCCCAAATTTATTAGATCAAAGAGCACAAGCTGGGGCTTTTCTACAAGAATTTACAATACTGCAGAGGATATAACAGTGTAAAATTGGCCAGCAGCGGGACAGTTTTAATCAGGGATAAGAGCCCTAACTGGTGCGTGCCTAACTTTTTTTAATCATTATATCTATCCCATCAAACCCATTGAAGTGGAAACCAAAACCTCGTCCCTACTCTTTCCAAGTTGGGAAATGAGAGCAATGTTATTAAAGAATCTTCACCTCTCGGATCAGCTCCTTCCGGACCTTCGTCTCATTGTACAGAGGAGGGAGAACACTGTTCAACAACTTCCTGACCAGAGACGGCTTATTGTGTGCTGCAGAATTAAACATGACCAGGGCCACACGTCGCACGTTGGGGTCGGAGTCCTGCAGGGGTTTTAGGAAGTCTCCTGTGTATGGCGAAGAATATGCAAAGTGAACAGAGACCACAAGCAAATTATGAAGCTGTTGTAAATTGCTCTTCATATTTTGGACCTTTGTAACTACAAAAAGCCAGAACATTGCATTTTGAAATAACTTTACCATTTAAGTTAAAGGCTTGCCAACATTTTTGCTTGCCTACAATTTACAATTTTAAACCAAGAACCTTCCATTGTTTAAAATAAAGCTGAAAGCTAGAGCATCTACAAATATATGTTGCGCTCCTAAATACTTCTCAATAAATAATTAAATTATTACCATTAAATTAATTCAAATTATGATACAAATAACTAATAAAAGTGTATAAATACCAAAAAATATTTAAATAGATAATTTCAACTAATCAATCTCCTCCAAATAAATATCAAAATAATTCCACATAAAATACTCCTCTGAAAAAATACTTTACCAAGTGCTCATAAATCATTAGTGACATGATGTACTTACTAATACCCTCAACTTCATTTATATTCACAATACCCTCATTTAATATAACAAAAAATAATAAACCAACTAATAACACTCAACTAAAACGCATTTAAATGATCCCCATAAACAAAAATAGGCAAATGCTCATAAATAACCAGTAGTGATTAGTATGAATCCAAACATCATCAAAATAATAGTCCCATTGAATAAACAATTGTTTGTATATAGTGACTTGGCGCTTGTTGTTCCTCAATTTGTGACTTTTGTGAATCCTTCAAATAGTGAAGATGTGCGCTCACCTCCTTTGATGCTTTCGGTTCACTTTCCCTGGAACCTGCTGGACATATACTTTTGCTGGTAAAATTGGGAGATCCTTCCTTTAGCAGTAATGGATGTATCCTCTGGTGGCTGATTATTCCCTCAGGGATATACAAACAATTATAGGGATATACAACACTATATACAAACAATTGTTTATTCAATGGGACTATTATTTTGATGATGTTTGGATTCATACTAATCACTACTGGTTATGTATGAGCATTTGGTTATTTTTGTTTATGGGGATCATTTAAATGCGTTTTAGTTGAGTGTTATTAGTTGGTTTATTATTTTTTATTATATTAAATGAGGGTATTGTGAATATAAATGAAGTTGAGGGTATTAGTAAGTACATCATGTCACTAATGATTTATGAGCACTTGGTAAAGTATTTTTTCAGAGGAGTATTTTATGTGGAATTATTTTGATATTTATTTGGAGGAGATTGATTAGTTGAAATTATCTATTTAAATATTTTTTGGTATTTATACACTTTTATTAGTTATTTGTATCATAATTTGAATTAATTTAATAATAATAATTTAATTATTTATTGAGAAGTATTTAGGAGCGCAACATATATTTGTAGATATTTCTAACACAGTTGTAGTTATGTGTTTCATGTTTGCGATCCTCTAGTAATTATCACACCTGTGGCTCGCAAGTCACTCTGATTTATCTATACCTGAAAGCTAGAGCAGCAAAGGTCCTCAAAGTGGAGTATTGTTTACCAGTTTGTGATGATTTTTCCAATTTTTTACTTTTTAATCACTTTTTTTTTCACTACACTACAGCATCAAAGTTCTCAGTTTCAAATATTTCATAAATTGAAGGATTTAGCAGCAGGAAACGGTGATGAAGGCAAGAAAAAAAAATATATTTTTCAGATCGTATGAATAGTTTTCGAATTGCCTATTGTGGATTTGTCCACTCACCTATACAATTCTTCAGCAAGCTGTCAATGGGAGCTGGCTGGTCAGATATGGTGAATTTGATGGCTGTAATGACAGTACTTCTAGTATGAGCAGAACCTGTCAAGGACAAAAGCAAAGAAAGAGAACATGTTACAAGAATAGCTAAGATCCATCCTATTGTGTGCAGCTGCCAGTGGGAAGGAGAGGAAGGAAGCCGGCAGCACTGTGGGGGCACATAGGAGGGCCAGGGAAGCAGGGGAAAATGTATGGTGCATAGGGAGAGTAAGGGTGCAACAGGAAGAAATTACTGGAACCGATCCCTTGTATGCCTCTCTCTGCAGCAGCTGAAAGCCAGCAAGAGGGAAGGGAGAAGAAGCTTTCAGCTGCTGCAGAGTGAGGCATGCAGGGGATCGGTTCCAGTAATTGCCCCCCTGCTGTGCTAATCACCCTCCCTACCCACATCCGAATCACCCAGCTGCCTGGGCCCCCCTGTTGGCCTGGGCCCCGTACAGGAGGACTGGTGGTATCCCTTATCCACGGCCCTGGGAGTGGGCTTTAATGTCCACACGCCACACATACGTGTCTATGGGTGGCAAAGCTTTATGTATTGAATGACCAAAGATAGCTCTCAGTCTGTACTAATGATTTAGAGCTGGGGGGACTGGCTTTCAATCATGTGACTACTGTGACAGTCAATCTCAGCAGTCACGTGACTGGTCATTCCTTCTTGTCCTCCTGGGCATATAGACCCTATTAAAGGGATGCTGGGGCTTGGCGGGAAGGGGTTAAGAATGAATAAAGTGTGTGACTGAGCAAAACAAAAACTATATACAGTACATACAGCAATACAGAACCGTGACAAGGGGTGGGCAGTAGGGGCAACCACCCAGAGCGCAGCTGTAGGGGAGGGCACCCCCTCATCTCGCTGTTACACAGTGCTCCAACGTACCCATCCTCACCCCATCTGCTCACAGCTGTCACAAAAACACACTGCGTGCATGTGCAACTGCGTTCTAGCCACAAGAAAGCAAGTGATTGGCTATGCAGGGGCAGTGCACACTCCATGCCAACCATGGGCATGGAACAAGGGGGCAAAGAATGGACACAAGGTGGTAAATATATTCTATGGCATGCTTTAGGAAAGGGGTGCAGTTTTGCATCATTTCCTCGGGCACAGGACAAACCTGTGCCATTACTGCTGCAATACATCAACATTTTCCCATGTTCTGGCACTTTAACGATGCTGCAAGAACAGAAAAATGGCAGTTGATCTTGCCAGAAATCCACTAAGTACCTAATCTCCTGTAGTGGGCTGACAACACTGCTTCTGCTGCAGTGAATCCTTAACCACTTCGCACCTCCCGGCCCATTAAGAGTTTCAGTGGTCGGGGTTTTAGGGTCATTGACCGCCGTGATTCACCGTCAAGGCGGTCACATGATCGGAAAAGATCCCGCTCCCTCACCCACATCTTCAATCTCTCCCTCTCTACTGGCATATTCCCCTCCCCCCTAAAGCACGCGCATATCACCCCCATCCTCAAAAAGCCCTCCCTGGATCCCGCGGACCCCAACAACCTCAGACCCATCTCCCTGCTGCCACTCACCTCCAAGCTCCTTGAACGCATAGTCTACGATCACCTAAGCTCCCACCTTACAGACAATAACCTCCTTGACCCACTACAGTCCGGCTTCCGTCCCCTACACCCCACTGAAACTGCCCTCCTCAAAATCACTAACGACCTACTAAATGCCAAAGCCAAGGGCGACTACTCTGTCCTCCTTCTCCTGGACCTCTCTGCGGCCTTCGACACAGTTGACCACCCCCTCCTCCTTAATAAACTACTCTCCCTTGGCATCAGAGATACTGCTCTCTCTTGGTTCTCATCCTACCTATCCCGACGCTCCTTCAGTGTCACCTACAATGGTGCCACCTCCCCCTCCCTCCCCCTCTCTGTTGGGGTCCCCCAAGGCTCTGTCCTTGGACCCCTTCTCTTCTCCATCTACACCTCCTCCCTGGGCAAACTCATACACTCTCACGGCTTCAACTATCACCTCTACGCTGACGACACCCAAATCTACCTCTCCACCCCTCTCCTCACCCCCACTATCTCCGCCGGCATCACTCACCTCCTAAATGACATCTCAGACTGGATGTCGCTACATTTCCTCAAGCTCAACCTCTCCAAAACCGAGCTCCTCGTCTTTCCCCCTGCCAACACCCCCCCCCCCATCCTATCCGTCATCACCAACAACTCCACTATCACTCCCGCCCCGCAAGCCAAAGTCCTTGGCGTCATTCTTGACTCGAACCTTTCCTTCCAACCTCATGTCAAATCACTCACAAACACATGCAGGCTCCATCTTCGCAACATTGCCAAGATCCGCTCCTTCCTCACCCCAGACACCACCAAACTTCTAGTACACTCCCTCATCATCTCACGCCTTGACTACTGTAATTCTCTTCTCACCGGCCTACCCAAGTGCAGGCTCTCCCCGCTCCAGACCATCCTGAACTCAGCGGCTAGACTCATCCACCTCACCACCTGCTCCACCTCCGCCACCCCCCTCTGCCTCTCCCTCCACTGGCTCCCAATTGCCCAACGCATCAAATTTAAACTCCTAACCCTGACCTACAAAGCCATTCACAACACTGCCCCTGACTACCTCACCAACCTGATCCCCAAGTACCGCCCTACCCGTACCCTTCGCTCCTCACAGGACCTCCTTCTATCCTGCTCCCTGGTCTCCTCCTCCCATGCACGACTGCAGGACTTCTCCAGGTCCTCCCCCATCCTCTGGAACTCACTGCCCCAATCCATCAGACTGTCGCCTTCCCTCTTCACATTCAGGCGCTCCCTCAAAACCCATCTCTTCAGGGAAGCCTACCCCACCCTCACCTAACGGCCATTCTCCCTCTTTCCTCCCACCCCTCATTCCCCTCAGCCACTTCCTACTGTACCTTTACCCCCTCCCACCTAGATTGTAAGCTCGAAAGAGTAGGGCCCTCTTACCCCTCGTACGTTGTTTGTTGTTGTTGTACTGTGCCATGTATTGTCCCCCCCTCTATTGTACAGCGCTGAGCAAACCCTTTGGCGCTATATAAACTCGTAGTAATAATAATAATAATCCCGATCGAAAGGGGAGATCAAGACCTTTCTGTGAGTCACGGACATATGTACTGGGAGCGCGCAGGGCGCACGCTTTCAGCACATATGTATTTTCTAATTGCACACAAATATGCGGCCAGTCGGCATCAAGGCCCAGACATCGAGAGGCCGCATATTTGCTTGCGCTCGGCGTCAAGGGGTTAAGCAGTGCTGCCAACCCATTTCTGTTCTCCTCTATGGACTACAAAACACATCTCATTATTTTATGGAGAATTGGGGACAATTCAGTCAAGGCTGACAACTCTACTTGGGATTTCAGTGCGGCAGAAGCAGCGTTGTCAGTACACTGCAGGAAGATAGAAGCTCACCGTATTTCCGACCAACAGGTATTATTCTGTACGTGTGCTAATATTGTGTTATAGACTGCATATGTACCTCATCCCTAATAAACAATTCAGAAAAAGGAAAAAAGGAACATAATTGGACTTTACCAGTACAGTATCGGACAGACTCGTATTTATAAATTGACATATTTATTTGAAATACATCTTTCAATGACATTATTTAAATATAAATACATGGCTAACGAGCCCAAATAGTAACGGCATTGTCTTCTATAGCATAATATCCTACAAAGGTTGACGCGTTTCACTTATTAGCTTCTTCAGGACCCAAAAATTGGAGGCTAAGAGATCAAATGCCTTAGCTAAGAAAATATAGATATACACACACGTACATCATTATTCATACAGTATAAGTTTCACAAAAAACCATAAACCTTAAAAAGAAACTGTTCTTCGCATACTCACATATCGTAGATGGTAATGCGGGGCAACAGCACCCACAAAGGAAGTCAACAAAATGGTCTCCAGTGAGCATTCATATCCAAAGCCCTTCCCAACGTCCCAAGTCAAATGGTATCCTATTCCAAGACAAACCCAATGAAGGGGGAGATAAAGAAGGGGGAGAGGGATGGTGAATCCCAACCACAAGCAACAATAAGTCACTTACTTAATCAGGGGACAAGTAGTGGACGTGTTCATATGTAGATTAATCCATACAAGGTATATTCCATAGATGCGTTCAAAGATACAATCTGAATACAACAATACATGAAAATCAATATGGAATTATCCATTTCTAAAGGATTTCAACAAAAAAATCCGTCAAGTCTTTCCCAAACACCTACCTAACACTCCTACCAATAAGGCAAGAGAAGGTGCATAGAAGGTCCAATGCCAAGCCTGAATATTTCGTGATATCAACCTGCTCCTTTAGATTATTATTCTTATTATTATACAGTATTTATATAGCGCCAAAGGGTTTGCTCAGCGCTGTACAAAGGCAGGGGGACAAGACATGAGACAAGACAGAGACAGTGCGATACACGAGGGGTTCGAGGGCCCTGCTCTTTCGAGCTTACAATCTAGGAGGGAGGGGAAAGTGGTACACGAGGAAGTGGCTGTGGGGGATGAGGTGATGGGAGGAGTGGAGGTCAGATGTTAGGTGAGGGAGGGGTAGGCCTCCCTGAAGAGGTGGGTCTTCAGGGTGCGCCTGAAGGTGGTGAGGGTGGGTGACAGTCTGATGGATTGGGGTAGGAAATTCCAGAGGATGGGGGAGGTCCTGGAGAAGTCTTGCAGTCGGGCGTGGGAGGAGGAGATCAGGGAGCTAGAGAGTAGGAGGTCCTGAGAGGAGCGAAGGGCACGGGTAGGGTAGTATTTGGGTATCAGGTCGGTTAAGTAGGTTGGGGCAGCATTGTGGATGGCTTTGTAGGTCAGGGTTAGTAGTTTGAATTTGATGCTTTGGGCAATCGGGAGCCAGTGAAGTGATTGGCAGAGGGGGGTTGCAGATGTGGAGCGGTTAGTGAGGTGGATGAGTCTCGCCGCCGAGTTCATGATCGACTGGAGCGGGGTTAGCGTTCGTTTGGGTAAGCCGGTGAGGAGGGAGTTGCAGTAGTCCAGGCGTGAGATGATGAGGGAGTGCACGAGTAGTTTGGTAGTGTCTGGGGTTAGGAATATACGTATCCTGGAGATGTTGTGGAGGTGGAGCCTGCATGATCTTGAGAGTACTTGGACATGGGGTAGGAAGGAGAGGTGGGAGTCCAGGGTGACACCCAGGACCTTGGCAAGTGGGGTGGGAGTGATGGTGGCATGGTTAGTAGTGATGGAGAGGATGGGGGGGGACGCGGGGTGGGGGGAAGACCAGGAGCTCAGTTAAGTTTGAGGATGACCACATATATCAATACAAGATATCTTCTTTGTTAGTGGCTCCTGTAATAAAACAAAGAAAGCCATGCTCAGGAATCCACCAATATCTCCTCTGTCTATCTTGTCAACCAATATGTCTCATACCTCTAAATCACTCCATGTCAAAATCCGCCCGCCGTATGTGCTTTTCAATGGCGCCAAAAACAGGCGGGATGCTTAAATGGCGTCATCCACCAGAAACACATCATGAATCCCTTACATCACTTCCGCCCTTATCAAACACAGGGTGGAAGTAAACTACATCCACAAATGAGATCGCACATGCACATACAAAATCCTACATTGCTTCCGCCCTGATCAAACACAGGATGTAAGTAAACCACATCCACAAACCAGATCGCGCATACAAAATACTATATACTGTATCTTCCGCCCTGATCAAACACAGGGTGGAAGTAAACCACGTCCACAAACGTGATCACGCATACAAAATCCTACATTGCTTCCGCCCTGATCAAACACAGGATGTAAGTAAACCACATCCACAAATGAGATCGCAATGCACATATAAAATCCTACATCACTTCCGCCCTGATCAAGCACAGGGCAGAAGTGCAGCACATCCATAATCAAAACGCGCACAGCGCATGCGCGCCCACACTAGAATCCGCAACATGGCTTCACAATATTATCTACGGCAAACAGCGGTAAAACAGAGCACTGCCAGGCAACCACCACCTCAGCTCCACCAGCTTTGGCTTTGGATATGAATGCTCACTCGAGACCATTTTGTTGACCTCCTGTGTGGGTGCTGTTGCCCTGTATTACCGTCTATGTCGATATGTGAGGTTGCAAAGAACAGTTTCTTTTTAAGGTTTATGGTGTTTTGTGAAACTTTTACTGTATGATTAATGATGTACGTGTGTATACCTATATTTTTTTAGCTAAGGCATTTGATCTCTTCGCCTCCAATTTTTTGGTCCTGAAGAAGCGAATAAGCGAAACGCGTTGACCTTTGGAGGATATTATGTTGTAGAAGACAATGCCGTTACTATTTGGGCTGGTTAGCAATGTATTGTTTTTAAATAATGTCATTGTAAGATGTATTTCAAATAAATATGTAAATTTATAAATAGGAGTCTCTCCGATACTGTACCAGTAAAGTCCCATTATATTCCTTTTTCTGTACGTGTGTTTTTAGAGAGATAAAACATGGGGAAATGTCCATGAATTACAGAGGTATTACATTTTTTTGTAAATTCTGCCAAGACATACACTTTAGCAAAAAAAATCTTGCTTATTTTATAATTGATTATTTTGTAAAGAACAATTTTTTTTTTTTTGTCCGTTTGTACATACCCCTACAGCATCAATTTGGTCTCTATGCCTCACCTGATTTTAGCTGTTTACATAGTTTTGGTAGAAGCTGTGATGGATCCACCAGTAATAGTTTTCCAAGACATTCCGCCACCACATTTCTGGTGCCTTCCTCCGTGGCTTCACAGTGCTCAAGCAAGAGTTTCCATACATCCTCCTGGTATGGCCTTAGCTCCTCACTGGGTAGGGATGTCAGGGCTTCCTTCAGTGAATGTAGCAGAAGATACTGCCTCCGCAGCTGTCCTCCAATCTCATGCAGCAAGAATGGCAGGAAATCTGCTGGGCTTCCAACACAAGCATTCCCTAGAGCATAGGAAGCTGCAGACTTCACCTCTTCACTGGGGGATGCAAAGGCCTCTAGGATCACACTTTTCAACTCCTTCTGC
Source organism: Staurois parvus (assembly GCF_062004578.1). Lineage (NCBI taxonomy): Eukaryota > Metazoa > Chordata > Amphibia > Anura > Ranidae > Staurois > Staurois parvus. The sequence continues at coordinate 120,294 of NW_028320265.1, forward strand.
TGGCTTCCAAGGTTCCTCTCACGTCCCACCTCTGCCAAGGTCAAGAAGGCCAACACTTTCAAATGGTCACCAGCACGAGGGCTTTTAGCATCCTGTATGAACTGGCTGATGGATGAATTGGACTCTTTAGGACAAGCACTGGCTAAGGAAGCCACACACTTAGCCACAGAGGTGAAGGCCTGTTTGTGAGGTGTAGACCCCGAAGAGGTCACTGGCCCTGTCAGTTGCTTGAGGAGATCACTATAACCAAGATGGGGAGTATGGCTAGTAACCAATGCTCTTAATAAAGACAAAATGGAGGTAAGGGCTCCTCCTTGGAGCAGAGGGGAGTGCACAAGTTGAAAAAGTTGGGGTAGGGTCTGAGTGTTAAGCTTGGAAAGAGAGGCAGGATGAGCCGACACCAAGGTGGTTAAAAAGTCAATAGTAACCTGAGCTATGTGCATATCTGATTCGGCAAGTAGTGACGGAAGCTCTGCCACTACTGGATCCAACATGGGGGGTTTTAGGCAGTCACTGTAATTCCTAACTAGTACTTCAAGGGAAGAAACAGTACTGAGCCTCAGAGCTCGCTGATTCTTCCGCAGAAAAGAAGCCAGAATGGGCAGGGCGTCCTTCAGCAAAGGCCGCAAGTCAATCTTGAGTGGAGAGCCTGCTATAAGAGTGAGAACTTTCACCGCAGTAAGCCGCGTAATTTCATTGCGGAGACGTTCTAGGATGAGTTGAAGGGTGGGGGGAAGGTCGTTGCCAAGTTGGTCACCAAGATGGCTGATAAGATGGCCCATGCAGGACAATGCCCTTTCCTTCACTTCCTGGTCTATGTCCGTGGCCTGCAGCCTTTTCAGCGTGGCAGCAAAGAGTTCCTTTGTGTAGGGTGAAGGTTGAGAGCTCTTCACTTGCTCCAGAGGCCGGATCACTCTCACCAGCTGTTGTGCCACTAGCAGAGCTTCAGAGGTGATCTTATAGAAAGGGTCTGATATACAAGTGACTACAGGGGGTAAGAGGGCTGGTAGGTGTGGCTGAAAGCATTCAGGAGGATGGCTGTTGAGGATCACATTTAAGAAGGTCAAAGTGTCCAAGCGCATGTTGGAGCTACTAGATTTATCTGTCACCGAGAAAACAAGTCCTGGGGAAAAAAAAATACAGTCAGTAAAAATTGCTGATGTAGATTTTACATAGATATGGAGTAAAAAAATTGTAAGGGTCAGAGTTTCAACTAGTTCGATATTTCCATGGTGTGAAATTGATATGAACTAAAAGGTCAACATCACTATGTATATTACAATCCTTCCGTACAACTTTGTATATAAAATTGTTTAAAGAGTCAGTCCACATAAACTGAAACCTTGTGTACTGGCAGATGCTGTTGTGTTAGTTCCCCTGACAGTTTCTTCTACCTTTCTGGGACTCTAATGGTGAGATCATGCCAGTTCATCCAGGTAGGAACCTTGTGCCCAATCACTACCTTGCAGTAAACTTTGGAGATAGCACAGTTGGTCAAAACTTGTAAGCATTTAGCGTCTGATGGGGTCATGCCAGTTTAGCAAATAGGTTTGCTTCTTATCGTTATCAACGTTCGAAGGGATGGGGGTTGCAAAGCTGCTACCTTGCCAAGGGTCCCATTCTGTTTTAATCCACCTCTGGCTGAGTTCCTGATTCTGTACACCCGCTGTGCCCCTTATGAGGGCCTCGCACTGAATTTATTATTGGCCTTATATCATGAAGAATTTAACAGGAGCTACAACACACAAAAGTTGGTGGAAACAAACTAAAACTTGAAGGTGGACAGGAACAAAGCCAGGAATTATGGCATGGAGATTACACCATTGGGTAAGAAGCCAGGAACTGACTCAGCCCACAAGGTTCCACCTATAACTAAAGTATTACTTTTTGATGGGATGACTTTTAAAATGTTTGTAAGCGCTTGCCTCCTGGCCCGTAGCTCAAGAATTTATTTGCCCCCAGTCGGGTCTCCCACTTTTCCAGTGTGGATCTAAGGATTGGTTGACCACTTTGCATCTTTCTTCATTTTGCAAACACTTCCTCCCTCACCCATCGCCCACTCTCTGAGCGATTGTGTTCCTCCCCTGACCCGCCGAGACATGTCCTAGCTTCCCTCTATAAAGTGTTACACAATGCTCTTCATTCCGAGCTCCCTCCTTACACCAAGGCATGGGCTCGAGACCTAGGTAAAGATGTTTCGGTGGCGGACTGGTCCACGTCGTTCCACTTCACTCACAAATCATCCATTTCTTGCTATTCCCAAGAAAAAAACTTTAAGCTTCTTTCTTGCTGGTATAGGGACCCCCTTTCCCTGCACACAATTTTTCCCTCTACATCCAATCTCTGCTGGGGTTGTACTAAAGCTGTTGGTACGCAGCTCCATATTTGGTGGGATTGTGACCAAATACAACCGTTCTGGCAACAGGTTTTTGCTGTGTATAACAGGATCTATGGTGAGTCCTTGGCCCCTGTGCCAGAGATTGCTCTACTCTCTATATTGCCGGGCTCATTGGCAAAGCAAAAGAAAAACTATTGCGCTTTTTTCTTTCTGCGGTCTGCCAATTATTACCCCTTTTCTGGAAAACGACCACCCCCCCATCTCTCCCGCTGTGGGTTTCCGTGCTCAATGATATTATGCGTATGGAGGAAATGCTGGTGTTTGCCAATGATACCTACGATAAACATAAGCTACTGTGGTCGTTCTGGCTCCATTTCTCCTCCTCTTCGACTCTTCATGAGATGTGTTCCCCTGTCGGGCCCTGACCGATTTGTGCTTGCTCCCCCAATTCAATTTTTCCGGGGGTCCTCCAGTGTGGCAACTCGGCTCACAACGGGTGTGGCTGGCGAGGTCGCCCCGATGGGATCCTGAAAGAAGACAGCCTCGGTCCGGCTTTTTGCCGTCCCCATCTCTCGATCCCCCTCTCCTCTTATCTTTCTATATCCCTCCAACTGACTTCTTTTTTCTCTTCTCCTTCTATTTTCTCCCCCCCCCCTTCTTTTTTTTTTTTTTTGGTTTTGTGTTCGTTAGGATTCAGATTCATATTCTTGTTTATACGAAACTAGCTCATTTTGTCCCCTACATCTCGTCGAGGATGCCCTCCTCGACACCATATTTATTCATATCTCCGTAAGACATGCTTTTATGTTATTGATCCTTACATTTTTCCCTTTTTTTGTACGAAACTATTTTCACCTATTGACATGGATCATTGCGATGGCTTTTCTAATGTATGTTTTCTCCATCTTAAATAAAGGAATGCGCTAAAACCACAAACTATTCCTAATTTAGTGTAGAAACATTAGCACAAAAGATATATATATATCTATTCTCAATTAATATCAAAAAATATCAAAATTATGTGCAAAACTATTTTTTAGTGCAGAAGTAACTTAAATAATTAAATTTGTGAATATAAAAATTGTCCAACTCTGAATTTCTTCAAATGTCCAAACAAATCCTTTTCAAATTCAGGTGCTCTCAAAGAAATTGTGCCAAAATCCACCACCAAAGTAAAGTTGGGTAACTCACCAGAGCTCCATGCTGATCAATCTCTAGATCAGCAAAAAACGCTTTTTGCTCTGGGAGCAGATGCAATAAATCAACTTCTCGGGTGTGATGATCAATAGCTACACAATCATCCATAAGGTAGGTATCCACCACTCAATATAACGGTTCCAGGAGCATTATATCACTCTCTCTTTTTATATCTCTCCACCGAGGTCATGTTTGGGAATGAAAGAGAAAATCATGGTGCAGCCAGTTTTTTTTATAAAAGTATCCAACAATTTAATAAAGATTTACACTCACAAAAAGGGTGTCTTCACCGACACCAGTATAACAGCATAAAACAGCAAATGGTGTAACAGTCTCCTGCTCCCCGCACACTCACTACAGCGCTCGTGACTCAATCCTCTCCACAGACATCAGCATCCAGCAAGCCCTACTAGTTTCGTCATGAATGACGTCTTCAAGGGGCGGTTATTTTTATATTCACAAATTTAATTATTTAAATTACTTCTGCACTAAAAAATTGTTTTGCACATAATTTTGATATTTTTTGATATTAATTGAGAATAGATATATATATCTTTTGCACTAATGTTTCTACACTAAATTAGGAATAGTTTGTGGTTTTAGCGCATTCCTTTATTTAACCCCTTTGCGCCGGCCGCACACAAATGTGCGGCCTCCCGGCGTCTGGGCCTAGACGCCGAGCGGCCGCACATTTGCGTCCATGTAACTAAATACATATGTGCTGAGAGCGCGCGCCCTGCGCGCTCCCAGCGCACATGTGTGGTACTCGCGGAAAGGTCCCGGTCCGCTCTTTCGAACGGGACCTTTCCCGATCATGTGACCGCCGTGACGCGTCACATGATTCCTAAACCACGCCCCAACCGCCCCGCCTCCCGGCGTCTGAATCTCTTAAAGGGCCGGGAGGCATCGGCGGGAAGGGGTTAAGTTATAGCACTAAGAAATTTATTTGGTTTCTTTGAGGTGGAATTGCTGCTTTAAAGTATTAAGGGTGTGGCGCTTTTATTACACTTGTGATATGTATGTTTTCTCCATGCCTTGTATTGTAAAACTGTTGAAAATGTAATAAAGACAAATTTACCTTTAAAATGTTTGTAAGCTCCCTGAAACTTTCAGAATGATTTTTTTCTTTGTGTAAAATATATTGTGTGGTGATCATAAAATAAAACTCTTACCTGGGACCAGAGCTGGGATGTGCTGGGAGAGGCAGCCCGGGAGTGCACCAGTTAGTTCTGTGAGGACCGCAAAGCAGCCTTGACGGGATTTGGTGCTCTTATCTTTTAGGAGTTTGTGGAGGGATTTCAATACGGAAGGAACCTGCGATGACAGGACAGACAGAATGTGAATCACAACACACAGGGGTCTTTCAACTCAGGGCTCGTCACCATCAACAGCAGTGTAACGCACGGCCGCTGGTGTGGGCTGCAAGGAACAGTGTTCATTAGCTGAATAAATTGCCATGCACTGTTTGCATTTTTTACTTTACTGAAATGTCAAAAAGTGATATTTTATTCACTTCTATTCACTGCAGAGCGTTGAGGTGGGGTGCGTCTATCCAGAAGGTGGCATTTTAAACTCCTTAGGTTTTTCTTTATTTCCTTTGCTCGAAAACAACATGTATTTTGCAGAACTCAACAGACAGCTCTGTCCAAGTTTTCATTTAGACAGAAAGAGCCTATAGAGGCACTAGGTAGTGAAAGGATTGTGGGTTCTCACCCACACATGGTGAGGAACACCAGGAGGGATGACTGAAGTCTTCTCTGGAACATGGAACCCAGACGGTCTCCAGAGCTTCTTTGGATGGAATGAATCCTCCAGTCCTAGGTTCTCATCTTACAAAGTAGATAGTCCACATTTATTACACAAAATAATAAAAAACCGGGATGCCCTTAGCTAGATATTGGATAAATGGAGACCAGGGGGGTTCCAAAATGGTAACCCCAAATACTACAAAATCCTCGTAGCAGACTCACAAGTGGATCACACTGTGGTGTCCTTGGAACCTGATAATGCATAAGAAAGGAGAAGGAGACCAAGAGAAAAAAGATCCCTTAGGTCAAGGGGTCCGAATGAGGACCCTCATTGGGACCCCTTGACCTAAGGAAACTTTTTCTCTTGGTCTCCTTCTTCTTTCTTATCCAGTCCACATTATTACCCTCGGTTCACACTATTGCAGGCCATGCAGTTGGCTGCTTTGCTGGCATTTTTGCACAAACAAGGTGCATGCACCTTTTTGAAAATGCAACCGCAGGGAAACTGCATGGTCCAAAAGACCATGCGGTTTCACCGCGGCTGCATCTTCACCCACAATTGCGCTGCGGGCTGAGTTGCATGGGGGTACCAATCAGAACGAATGGCAGCCCCATGCGTCTCATAAGCAGATGTGGCTGCGGGTGGTTGTGAGTGCGGGAACAGATTTGATTCTCAAACCTGAAACCAGCCTGCAGAGTGTGAACCGAGGGTTAGTCTTCACAGTACACAGGCTTTTATTCATGTGAACTGCTCATGGCACTCTATCTCTCTGCTGAGGGAGTCTGCTGCTGGGTGAAAAGGCCGAGTGCTGACAGAACACTAAAGAGCTATAAGAACGGTTTGTGTTGGGAAACCCTCTGGGGGCCCCCAATTAGTCAGGAATGGACCTGAGTTTAGTTAGTTATTCAGATGAGCTATGCTATGGACTGGCTGTGCAAAGCCTCCTCCATGGAAAGTGTGCTTGTTTGCTGCAATGTGAAACAATCGTGCAGGACAAACCTGCTTGAACTGTTCCTGGATTTCCCTTGGTCTCTGAGCTGCTTTTCAAATCCTATGAGCCAATGTGAATGTAAAAGCTTGCCCCCCAACCTAAACCAAGTCCCTTTTCCACCCAACAGAAATGTACATGAATTGACCTTCTCTAACTCTTCCAGCCCGGGACTTCTTTCATCTGGCAGCACCTACACAGTAGAAACCTATGGATTTGGGGTCATTTCCTGTTACAGGAACCACTTGAGAGAACCCTGTGGGCCTCAGTTGCCCAAGTAAGGTACATATACATCTGAAGTCATGAGGGAGGTTAGCATGAGTGAAGGGTTGGGGGTTAAAGGATAACTGTATGTTTTATGAAGATGTGAGGGGCTGAAGACTTGTACATGCACTCACCGGCCACTTTATTAGGTACACCTTGCTAGTGGCAAGAAAATATCCCCCACACCATGACACCACCACCAGCCTGAACCAGGCAGGATGGATCCATGCTTTCTTGTTGTTTACTCCAAGTTCTGACCCTACCATTTGAATGTTGCAGCAACCAGTCTGCCAATTCTCCTCTCACCTCTGACATCACAAGGCATTTTCGTCCACACAACTGCCCCTCACGGGCCACTTTATTAGGTACACCTTGCTAGTGCCAAGAAAATATCCCTCACACCAGGGACGGACTGACCATCTGGAAACTCGGGCACTGCCCCAGGGCCCGGGGTCAGTAGGGGGCCCCACAAGATGCCCCTGGTACGTTTTTCATAGGCTTTTTTGAGTTTGGGCAAGGACACAGGGGCCCGATGATCCTCTATTGCCCGGGGGCCCCCTGAGTTGTCAGTCTACCCCTGCCCCACACCATTATACCACCACCACTAGCCTGAACCAGGCAGGATGGATCCATGCTTTCTCGTTGTTTACTCCAAGTTCTGACCCTACCATTTGAATGTTGCAGCAACCAATCTGCCAATTCTCCTCTCACCTCTGACATCACAAGGGATTTTTGTCCACACAACTGCCACTCACTGAATATTTTCACGTTTTTGGGCCATTCTCTGTAAACCCTAGAGGTGGATGTACGTGAAAATTCTATTAGTTCAGCAGTTTTTGAAATACTCAGAGCATTGGCACCAACAACCATGCCACGTTCAAAGTCATTTAAATCCTCTTTCTTCCCCATTCTGATGCTCGGTTTGAACTTCAACAAGTCGTCTTCACTACTTTTAGATGCCTAAATGCATTGAGTTGCTGCCATGTGATTGGCTGATTAGCAATTTGTGTGTAGCACTACACCCTTAAGGGTTGCTGATAAATTGGGTCCCTCTATCCTGCACAGCCAGGCAATCTGCATTCTCTACACAAGCTTGCATCCAGGGTTAGAATATAAGCCCTTGAGCTTTGGTTTTGTTATTTATCGAGGGGATTTATCTGGGATAGGGTAAGGGGTGTATAAGATGCCCAAGGGAACCGATAACTGAGGACAAACTTCCTGAAACTATTCACAAGCTTCTTCTTCTTCTGCAGCACTCTCTGTTGGAGTGCTAGCCAGCATTTCCTAGTTGTACCACCCCAGACCCTAAGGAACTGCTCTCCACCCAGCAGGCTGGAGACTTTTTCTGAGCAGGGGATCTGGCTCCTGTCCCTTTAATTGAGGTGAACAGTCACTAGTAGGAGGCTAATCTGGTTTCCCACCAGAGCGCTTCTTCCCCTATCCGCCCAGAGGGTGCAGGTGTACTCACTAAGATCCTCTCCTGTACTGCTTGCCGGTATACTACTGCACCCAGGCCTATCAGCTGGGCTGCTCCGTCCCTGCCATACAGGTGGCCCTCTCTCAGGGGGCCAGTGAGCTCTGAGTTTTCTGCCTCTCTAGCTCAAGGATGGCAGGCAGGCAGGCCCTATCCCACTAGACCTCCTGGCAGCCTTCCTCCTCCAGCCTCACATCTTCCTACTCCTTCTTCCACCCGCCTCCTCACAGTCCCCAGCTGAGCAAGCTCCAATACTTTTAAGGAAGTTCCAGCCCCTTGCCAAGCCTAATGTTGGGGATTTGCTGAGGTCCCTCAATCCATCCACCCACTGCCTCCAAAGCCCTCCTCCGAAAGCCTCAGAGCAGGGGGAAATTTCAGTGGAGCTGGCCTGCAGAGTCTCTCAGAACTGAACACAATTTGACCCCTCTGGCTTTTGCACTTGAGCTGCAAACCAGCTCCTGTCTAACCATTAGGATCTATCTCCCCCTAGCTCAGCAATGGGCAAACTACGGCCCGGCGGACCTTTTAATCCAGCCCGTGGAGCTAGGCTCCCGCTGGGCTCCTCTCACAGTCCGCCCTGAAGACCGGTGTAGCATGAAAATCTGTCTCCTATGAGGATCTGTCCCCCTCGACGTATCTGCGCATGTGCTGGAGATCGCCGATCGCCTGCTAATGCCTGAAACTGGCACATGCGCAGATACGTCGAGGGGGACAGATCCTCATAGGAGACAGATTTTCATGCTACACCAGAACGGCGCGGGAACATGGCGAGAAGAACGCGCGGAGCAAAGGTAAGTGAATTGACACAGGGGGGATTGGGGACTTAATATGGGGGATGAATTAATATGGGGAATGAATTACTATATGGGGGATGAATTACTATATGGGGGATGAATTACTATGGGGGATGAATTACTATGGGGGATGAATTACTATATGGGGGATGAATTACTATATGGGGGATGAATTACTATGGGGGATGAATTACTATGGGGGATGAATTACTATATGGGGGATGAATTACTATGGGGGATGAATTACTATATGGGGAATGAATTACTATATGGTGAATGAATTACTATATGGGGGATGAATTACTATATGGGGGATGAATTACTATGGGGGATGAATTACTATATGGGGGATGAATTACTATATGGGGGATGAATTACTATGGGGGGGATGAATTACTATGGGGGATGAATTACTATATGGGGGATGAATTACTATATGGGGGATGAATTACTATGGGGGATGAATTACTATGGGGGATGAATTACTATATGGGGGATGAATTACTATGGGGGATGAATTACTATGGGGGATGAATTACTATATGGGGGATGAATTACTATGGGGGATGAATTACTATATGGGGGATGAATTACTATGGGGGATGAATTACTATATGGGGGATTAATTACTATGGGGGATGAATTACTATGGGGGATTAATTACTATGGGGGATGAATTACTATGGATGATGAATTACTATATGGGGGATTAATTACTATGGGGGATGAATTACTATTGGGGATGAATTACTATGGGGGATGAATTACTATGGGGGATGAATTACTATATGGGGGATGAATTACTATATGGGGGATGAATTACTATGGGGGATGAATTACTATATGGGGGATTAATTACTATGGGGGATGAATTACTATGGGGGATGAATTACTATATGGGGGATTAATTACTATGGGGGATGAATTACTATGAGGGATGAATTACTGTATGGGGGATGAATTACTATGGGGGATGAATTACTATATGGGGGATTAATTACTATGGGGGATGAATTACTATATGGGGGATTAATTACTATGCTTACTATGGGGGAATATTACTATACTTACTATGGATGACACATACACATCATTCATCTACTCTTGGTCCGGCCCCCGGGTCCAATATATGAACCCATTGCGGCCCTCAAGTCAAAAAGTTTGCCCACCCCTGCCCTAGCTAAACTAGGAGGGTGTTACAAGTGTTACCAAGCAATTGAACAGGTGTACCCAATAAAGTGGCCGTTGAGTGTATATGAACCCTAAAAATGTAAAAGGAAACAATCAAGTATAACTAGTCCTACCTGTTTCTGCAGAGCACTGAGCGGGGAGTCCCCCTTGCCAGTGGCCTCCACATTCTGCCTCCGGCTCTGAGAAGCCCGTGTCTGTCTCAGCAGGGCGATGTAGGCCGAGAAGATGTCTGACTTTACATTCTCCTCCCTCTCCTTGAAGCGCAGGATAATGGCGGGAGCAGCGGTCTTGTAGAACTGAGAAAGCATATCGGGCCGGGCGGTGATCAGAGACTCCAGACACTTTGTTGCAGAGCGCCTCACCTTCCAGCTCATGTCATCGTCATCGCTGTACTCCTCCTCGCTCTCTGAGGGAAGCAAGCAAACACGATTCATTCCTCCAGCCATCCGAGTCTAGATCAGTCCGAGCTCAGGCTGGGCGTACAATGGAAGCCTTAAAGTGAACCTGTGCCCAGGCTCAAGTATTTACGTATCCTTAACAAGCAGTAAATAAGCTTTAAAACAACTCACACTGACCTCTATAGCTGCAGGCACAGTGGAGCAATCCCTCCTCAAAGTTCAAAGCAGAGGCAATGAAAACCTTCAAGTTGGTTCTCTCAACAGCTCAGCTCCCCTTGTGCCTCCTCCCAGCAGTGACTCAACAGCTCAGCTCCCCTTGTGCCTCCTCCCAGAGTCGGCGCTGGTAGGGGGAGACGCTGAAGCTGAGGTGCAGAGGAAACCAACTTGAGGGACATCAGCGCCTCTGCTATAAAGTTTGAGGATGAATTTCTCTACAGTGCCTGCAGCTATAGAGATCAGTGAGGGCTTGTTTTAAAGCTAATGTACTGCTTTTTAAAAAATTACAAATATTTGAAATGTCCATAGTTCAGGCTGGCTAGCTTGTTGAACCCCAGGCAGGTATGACACCAGCTCCAACTAATGCACAAAGATCACTTTTATTTATCAATTTAACTGGTGTATATACTTGAATGGGACCTGGTATGAGCTTCTTGTTATCACCTGAACAGGAAACTTAGACCAAGTGAGAGTGGAGCAACACTTGAGGTCAATCGGATATGCTAAGTCACGGGTGTCAAACTGGCGGCCCTCCAGCTGTTGCCAAACTACAAGTCCCATGAGGCATTGCAAGATTGACAGTTACAGGCATGACTCTGAAAGGCAGAGGCATGATGGGATTTGTAGTATCACCAGTTTTGCTAATCAGTGGCGTCCCAAGGCAGGTGCAGGGGGTACGCGCCGCAGCGGGTGACACCTACTGCACGGGGTGACACTGGGCCCGCTCCACGAAAAGGTAAGTTGTAAAACAAGCCAACGATCCCCGCAGGATAGATCGGATATGCGGACTGAGTATAATAGATCGGAGTCCGATCCATTATGCTCCCCAATCCGCAGATCCGATCCATCCTGCCGGGATCGTCGGCTTGCTTTACAACTTACCTTTTCGTGGAGCGGGTCCGGTGTCACCCCATATAGGTTGCATGCCGATGATTCCCGCAGGATGGATCGGATCTGCACATTGGGGAGGATAATGGATCGGACTCCGATCCATTATGCTCAATCCGCAGATCCGATCCATTCTGCGGGGATTGTCGGAGGGGGTGTCACCAAGTGTTATCGCACCGGGTGACACCAACCCCAGGGACGCCCCTGGTGCTAATTGAACATAATATGAAGCTGAACCCCTATGACTACGAGCAGTAGCTCGAAACGCGTCAGGGCAGAGCTACAGCAGGTGTGACGCCACGCCGCCGGCGCCACGAGGAGCCCCGGCGGCCATCTTGCTTACATTTATGGTCAGTAATCCTTTATTTTACTCCTATCTGTACCACTTACCTGTGAACGGAATAAACATCCTAAAAATACTACACTATGTGGGCGCCTTTGTTCTTTTGAGCTCCTTTGGGAGCTGACTACACAGAGCAAGCTACATCCATTGCAAGGTGATCCTCAGGTGTGGCAGTGTCGTCAGGGAGTGTGATATACAGTGACCAGATCTGACCAGATCCTTCTGATGATATTGGATGACCTGTGATTTCTACAGTTTATGCGCATTTGATTTGCGTATCTGGTGAGTGCGCAATCATATTATCCCATATCACCTGACCTACGGTCTCCATCATAGGACATCCTTACATCACTTGGGATCCTACCATCACCTCTTCTATGAACTTTTATATTTGATTTCACAATTTCCAGCACTATTAATTAGTAGCGTATATATTTATTTGCACATGATCACTTTAACATATTTATTAGTTTCATGTATTATAGATTCCAGGAGCGCTGCACCCTTTTGTATTGTATGTCTGTCCTTTGAAAGGTCTTATATGGTGCCTTTTTTGGTGTACAGCTGCTGTCAGTGTCGACTTTACCTAGCGCTCACTTATTTTTCCTGCATTTATAATATGAAACGTGCTGAAAGGGAGACCTTATCAGTCATCTGCTGCTCCCTCCAGCCATAGGATGGGAATATGTGGTGACCAGACCAGGGGCGGACTGACCATTTGAAAACTCGGGCACTGCCGAGGGCCCAGGGTCAGTAGGGGGCCCCATGAGATGCCCCTGGTACCTTTTTCATAGGCTTTTTTGAGTTTGGGCAAGGACACAGGGGCCCCATGATCCCCTATTGCCCGGGGGCCCCATGAGTTGTCAGTCCACCCCTGGACCAGACTTTACTGCCAGATCAGCAGTTTGGTTCTGCTGTCTGGCAGAGCTGTATAAATTTCAGATCTGGATAAAAAAAAAAATACAAATCCCTTGGCCTGTGGAACAGGTCCTACCTATGTATTTCAATTTTGTATTTCGCTGTGTGCCTGGAGTTCAGCTGAGCAAGTTTCCTCAAAGCTACACAAACCTTGCTCTTCGTCACTCTCTGTCTCCATTGCGTCCTCTTCCTCCTCGCTGTCGTAATTGTAGTTGGGGTCGTAGGCGATGTACTTCAGGCACAAATCCGTAATGGTGGGAACATAAGAAGAGATCTCCTTTGGGCAGCGTTTTATAAAGGACTCCATGGCCTGGAAACACTGTTCCTGCAGCTCGTCATCTTCCACCTTGCAGAAGCCAACCACTAGGGGCACTATTCTGTCCAAGTGTGGCCCTGGGGAGAGCAAATGAAAAGGATCCTGGTAGCAAGGGTTCAGTGACTGAGATACGAAGGTCAGTTATAAACATCCTAAAAATGTTAAAGCGTAACTCCAGTCATTTTTTTTGTTTTGGATACAGTGGAGAATAACTAAATCTCTGTCAGGAGGATTACTTTTTTCTGTCTGTGACACCACTAGGTGAATTTTCTTTAACTTCCTGCCCTGTGACACCTGCACAAGAAACGGGGGGGGGGGGGGGGGTGCTGTTGTCATGAGTAGCAATGAAACAATAATCTAACCCTTCCTACTCTACTATCAACAATATACAGTACAGGGGCGGACTGACCATTTGGAAACTCAGGCACTGCCCGAGGGCCCGGGGTCAGTAGGGGGCCCCATGAGATGCCCCTGGCACCTTTTTCATAGGCTTTTTTGAGTTTGGGCAAGGACACAGGGGCCCCATGATCCCTTGTTGCCCGGGGGCCCCATGAGTTGTCAGTCCGCCCCTGATACAGTATTACATTGCAGCTTACAAATTCTTAGGTATAGTGGCTGCATTAGTTTTCTTTTTTTTTAGGCTTTTTTTCCCCTTTATTTTCACATATTGATCATGCCAGTCCCACAGCAAAGCAGCAATTCTGTCAACTGTTTTATTGGAGGATGCAGCATGCATTTTAATATATATATAGCTGGCGGATGAGTGCAGGGGTGTATTTACCACAAGGCAAACAAGGAATTTGCCTAGGGCGGCATTTTTCAGGGGGGGCAGAACAGTCCCATGGAAGAAGGGATACACGCTGCATGGGGACCTGGTGGGTTCCGAGAGATGCTGTGGGTTTCATGACGGTGTATGCACAACCCAACTCCCATTCCTGGGGATGTCCAGAGCTGTGAAGGTGAGTGTCTTTCTCTCTCTTGCAGGCTACTCTAAACAACACAGCACCCTGCTTCAGATCCTCTTTCTAGAGTATTATATGAAAGAACACATCCTTGTCATCCCTTTAGATGTGCATGCTCTTGCTGACTTGGCACTGGGTGCTGCAAACTTTAACTGTCTGAACATGCATGTCTAAAGGGATGCCGGGGAAGTGGTGTTCTTTCGTAATTTCTGCTGGAGCAAAATGATAGATGACAGAGAAAGCTAATAAGTGTTAGAGGTGGGCCAATGATTATATAGATCAGGAAAAGAGTAATTGATGATGAATGTTCAGAAGGCTCTAGATAGCTGTTGCAGCTTATAATGCGGTGATGCAAGTTTGCAGAGAATTGAGAGTAATCAGTTGCAACACAGGACAGGACTTTCTTCCACTGTGCAGAAACAGGTATGCCTGGAGTTTTGCTTTAGTTTTCCATAAATGTGCATGTCCGTTATACTTCTTTTGGTTGCACTAACATGCAAATATTCAGGACAAGCTTTTGGGGTGCGCCCCCTTCTTCAAAGTCCAAGCAGTAGTACTACTTGGACTGTCCCCTGTCCCCTTCTTCAAAGTCCAAGCAGTAGTACTACTTGAACTGTCCCCTGTCCCCTTCTTCAAAGTCCAAGCAGTAGTACTACTTGAACTGTCCCCTGTCCCCTTCTTCACAGTCCAAGCAGTAGTACTACTTGAACTGTCCCCTGTCCCCTTCTTCACAGTCCAAGCAGTAGTACTACTTGAACTGTCCCCTGTCCCCTTCTTCACAGTCCAAGCAGTAGTACTACTTGAACTGTCCCCTGTCCCCTTCTTCAAAGTCCAAGCAGTAGTACTACTTGAACTGTCCCCTGTCCCCTTTTTCACAGTCCAAGCAGTAGTACTACTTGAACTGTCCCCTGTCCCCTTCTTCAAAGTCCAAGCAGTAGTACTACTTGAACTGTCCCCTGTCCCCTTCTTCAAAGTCCAAGCAGTAGTACTACTTGAACTGTCCCCTGTCCCCTTCTTCAAAGTCCTAGCAGTAGTACTACTTGGACTGTCCCCTTCTTCAAAGTCCTAGCAGTAGTACTACTTGAACTGTCCCCTGTCCCCTTCTTCAAAGTCAAAGCAGTAGTACTACTTGAACTGTCCCCTGTCCCCTTCTTCACAGTCCAAGCAGTAGTACTACTTGAACTGTCCCCTTCTTCACAGTCCAAGCAGTAGTACTACTTGAACTGTCCCCTGTCCCCTTCTTCACAGTCCAAGCAGTAGTACTACTTGGACTGTCCCCTGTCCCCTTCTTCAAAGTCCAAGTAGTAGTACTGCTTGGACTGTGAAGAAGGGGGGTACACCCCAAAAGCTTGTCCTGAATATTTGGATGTTGGTGCAACCACAAGAAGTATAACGGACAGTACTGGATTGTTTTTTGTTACAAGCGCACTAATACGGCTACAATCACCTCAATCATGAATGTACAAGCTCCATGTTGGTTGGCCATACCTAATCTGTGTCCTGCTTGCCAACTGACGGCTGCCACGCACTGAATGTACGTTCTGGTGGTTGACGTAGACTCGTTCTTCTTCATTTCACCCACAAGGTGCTCTACAAGCTCGGTGAAGAGGTTGCCGTTGCAGGTCTGTACCAGGTGACCAAGCGCCAGCACCGCTCTTTTCCTCACAGCGAGCCGCGGACTGGTGAGCTGGCTGAGTAGGCAGGTGAGGATGGAAGGGTGGAAAGAGTAGAGGGCACCTCCTAATCTGCTGGGGGCAAACAGGAGGAAGGGGGTACAATATCACATAATGGAACTCGCGTATATGGATATCAACCTGCCAGGGAGCTGAAACCCACCTTCCCAACATGTCCGACAGGATGTCAAGAGCCTCCAGCTGTACAGCGGCATCATCCCGTTTACCGATAGCTCCGGTCAGCTGACCCGTGATCTTGCGACACACGTTGGCAGCCAAACCTGAGCCTGGAGCAAAATTGAGGCATAATTATATAAAAGAAGCTTGCATGAAAAACAACAATTGCCGCAATATTCATCTTGAGTCGGGAGCTGTCCCCCACATTATTTTTTTGCCACCAGATCTCCACAGTCTCTAGGTTTCAATGACAGGCTAGCATCATGCAACCCACTACCTCTGAGCCCAGGCTGTCATGGACCCACCCCCAGCATTTGATTGGTCAGTGAAGGTGAAGCAACATAGTGATGAGCCACCAGATCTCCGCAGTCTCCGGGGTTCAATGACAGGCTAGCATCATGCAACCCACTTCCTCCGAGTCACTTCGTCTGAACCCAGGATGTCATGGATCCACCCTCAGCCTTTGATTGGTCAGTGAAGGTGAAGCAGCACAGTGGTGAGCCACCAGATCTCTGAAGTCTCTGGGGGTTCAATGACAGGCTAGCATCATGCAACCCACTACCTCTGAGCCCAGGCTGTTATGAACCCGTCCCCACCCTTTGATTGGTCAGTGAAGGTAAAGCAGCACAGTGATCAGCCACCAGATGTCCTCAGTCTCTGGTGGTTCAACGACAGGCTAGCATCATGCAACCCACTTCCTCTGAGCCCAGGCTGTCATGGATCTACCATCAGCCTTTGACTGGTCAGTGAAGGTGAAGCAGCACAGTGGTGAGCCACCAGATGTCCTCAGTCTCCGGGGTTCAATGATAGGCTAGCATCATGCAGCCCACTTCCTTTGAGCCCAGGCTGTCATGTCCTCGTTCCCAGCATTTGATTGGTCAGTGAAGGTGAAGCAGCACAGTGATGAGCCACCAGATCTCATCAGTTTCTGGGGTTTAATGACAGGCTAGCATCATGCAACCTACTTCCTCTGAGCCCAGGCTGTCATGGACCTGCCTCCAGCCTTTGATTCGTCAGTGAAGGTGAAGCAGCACAGTGATGAGCCACAAGATCTCCACAGTCTCCAGATGTCCTCAGTCTCCGGGGTTCAATGACAGGCTAGCATCATGCAGCCCACTTCCTCTGAGCCCAGGCTGTCATGGATCCGCCCTCAGCCTTTGACTGGTCAGTGAAGGTGAAGCAGCACAGTGGTGAGCCACCAGATGTCCTCAGTCTGCAGGGTTCAATGAGAGGCTAGCATCATGCAGTCCACTTCCTTTGAGCCCAGGCTGTCATGGACCCGTCCCCAGCATTTGATTGGTCAGTGAAGGTGAAGCAGCACAGTGATGAGCCACCAGATCTCTTCAGTTTCCGGGGTTTAATGACAGGCTAGCATCATGCAGCCCACTTCCTCTGAGCCCAGGCTGTCATGGATCCGCCCTCAGCCTTTGACTGGTCAGTGAAGGTGAAGCAGCACAGTGGTGAGCCATCAGATGTCCTCAGTCGGCGGGGTTCAATGATAGGCTAGCATCATGCAACCCACTTCCTCTGAGCCCAGGCTGTCATGGACCTGTCCCAGCCTTTGATTGTCAGTGAAGGTGAAGCAGCAGAGTGATAAGTCAATGCATTCATGTGCTGAGTAGGAGCATGCTGATATGAGGAGACAAAGATCTCTCTGTGACTGGGCTCTCTCCTTCTATCAGCATGCTTCTTCTCAGCACATAACCTGATTGGCTTGCAATGCTTCTTCCTCTGTACACTTTGTTACTCTAGCCCCAAGCCACCAGAACACTACTCTGTTCCCGACAAATCTTGCTGGGAAACTGACGCTTTCAAGAGTGTCAATCTCCTGTCCCCACCACAGTGGTTCCTACCGTCATCTTGAATGTCATTACAGAACACATAAGTAATATGGAGGTCGGTGGGAGGAACCACTGAACTGCACGGGGGAACATTTTTGCACATTCAGCATTAATCTCATATGTATGCGATGTATTCTGTGTATCTTCTAACATCTGTACCAAATGTCGCCATGTCAAACCCACCTACCTGAGCTTGCGGCAGGAAGTTCGGAAATTACGGTCTTCAGACCGATGCTGCAGATATCTCTGAGCTGCTCCTTATCTGATAGCATGTTGCTGCACAGAGTGTCCACAATGGCCTCCACCTGGTAGTCCTTCACCTTCCCCACCAGAGGACCCAGGCTGTCAGGAGAGACACAGGATATAAATGTGGCCGGGTATAGCAAATCCCATCACTGGTGCAGAAAGAGAAGTCTACATTTGTAGGGTAGGAGAACAAGGAGGCTCCTTCATAGCCCAATCGCAGTATTAGAATTGCCGTGAATTAAGGGCAGAGATTCCTCGCTATTTAAAAGGAACAAAAGGCTCCCTATGCAATAAGTAGAACGTACAGCAATAGCAATGAATGATCTCACAGTGTGCGCAATTATTTCCTTCCATGTGTACTTGTGTGCGTTACACCATAATGAGCCACATGGTCCATTGTTGTACCCATAGCTGCTCTTAGTGATTATAGTAGCTGAATGAGCTTCTTAAAATCACCCAAGTACTTTCTGTTATTACTTCTTCTTATGAATTGACCACTAACCATTTCATATCATTTAAATGACATTTCATAACTTTTCTGTGCCCTGGGACTATACACTATATGGTCAAGTGTTTGAGGACATCTGACCATCACACCAATATGAGGGTTCGCTGGACCTACCATCCCAAATATATATTAATAAATGGAGTCTGCCTCCCTCTGTGGCTATAACATCCTCTTCTCCTCTGGGAAGTCGTTTCACAAGGTTTTAGAGTGTGTCTATGGGACTTTGCGGCCAAAAATGATTTGTGAGGACAGGTACTGATGTTGACCTGGCTCAGATGTGGCGTTTCAGTTCATCCCAAAGGTGTTCAGTCGGGTTCCTTCACACCTAACTGGACACACCGGGGTTTATTTACTAAAGCTGGAGAGTCCAAAATCAGACTCCCTTCTGCATAGAAACCAATCAGCTTCCAGGTTTCATTGCCAAACCTTCATTGAACAAGCTGAGGTTAGAAGCTGATTGGTTTCTATGCAGAAGGGAGTCTGATTTTGGACTTTCCAGCTTTAGTAAATAAACCCCACCATGTCTTCGTGGAGTTGGCTTTATCATTTATCATACTCTTACTACAAGGGTGGAAGAGCACAATTGTCTATGATGTAGAATTATGAGGGTGTAGCATTATGAGGGTGAATCTTCCAATGGGGACAAATGTTCTGGTGACAATCAGTGCTGGGGATAATGGGTACCACCAGTCCAGTACGGAGCCCAGGCTACCAGGATTCTACCCCAAATTGTAATGTAATCTATTCTCTTGGCCCTTTCCATAGCAGTCCCACAACCAGTTTTTGGACAAGGTCATCCAGCACCCAAGATGCCAAACTGCTCTAACCCCCCCCCCCCCACCACACTGCTTTTCCCCATGACTCATTTGTCAGGCTCCTCTGGGAAGGCCTTACACAAGATTTTGGAATGTGTTTTTGGAAATTAGAGCCCGTTTAGCCAAAAGACGGTTTTGTAAAGTCAAGTGCTGAAGTTGGACACTAAGGTTTGGCTCACAATTGGAATTTGAATTCATCCTGAATGTGTTCAGTAGGGATCATCCACACCAAACTGATCAAATGATGTGATGATAGAACAGAAATGGCTTTTCCTGGGAGGAGATCTTATCTGATATCACTTGGAAGTATCAGAGGTTTGATATCAGGGGCGGACTGACAACTCATGGGGCCCCTGGGCAATAGGGGATCATGAGGCCCCTGTGTCCTTGCCCAAACTCAAAAAAGCCTATGAAAAAGGTACCAGGGGCATCTCATGGGGCCCCCTACTGACTCCGGGCCTTCGGGCAGTGCCCAAGTTTCCAAATGGTCAGTCTGCCCCTGTCTGGTATGCATCAAGGAATGCCTCCCTCTGCATGGCCAGATATGGGAAGACTAACCTTCCCTTCAACAGTAATGACTAGACTAGAGATCAAAATATGATACCATCTACAATCAGTGACTGTCAGTGATGAAACAAATCCTCCTACATAAATTGTACCTGTTTATCTGAAGTCTTCTCTTCTCTACAGCCATTCAGTCTATAATTTATAAAGCTTGTCTGAGAACAGAAAAAAGGGCAAAGAGCTGAAGTGACCCATTGCAAAGCTCAATGAGGAGAGCTCTGACAGCTGATTGGAGGGAAGAGACACCCCCAACCCCCCCCCCCCCCCTCCACCCAGTATTAGGAGAAGATCCCTCCCATCACCAGAAATGACACTTAGTGATCTGGATTGAGGCACATCCACAGCATAGAGGGATATGCTTTGTTCATACTTTATGATTGAGGTTTACAACCACTTTAATGGTAGAATGTTACAGGATCCCCACACCTCTCTCACCACTTTACTGCCAAGTTCTGCACCTCTCCATTCTTGTCCTCCAGCAACTTCAGAAGCATCTTCACCACCTTCCTCTCGCTGTCTTCATCCAGCTTGATTGAGTCCTTCTGCAGCTCCATCATCAGGTCGTTGGTGGCCATGAACCTTCCAGGAAATGAAAATAATGTGTCTATTATTGGATCTCTTAATTGCATAAATCACTCTATGTAGCCAATTTCTAAGAAATGAAGTAACCTAAATCAAAATTTGAAGATATACCCAAAAGGGCCAACCAGAATCCTCACTTGAAGCCCAACTCCAGCCAAAACTTTTCTTCAGTTTTTTTTAAATAGAGAATAGAAAGTTCAGAACTTTTGACAGCTGGTGAAACAGGCTGAGAGGGACACACCACAGGACCAATAAGTCAGCAGCTATAGTTTTTAACAGGGTGAGTGGAATTCCACTTTATGTTTTTGTTTTTATTTATGTTTTCTTTCTGTTTTTTTTTCTTCTCATATGCCATACTCCTTTTGTTGTTGTAGATTAGGAGTGTGTTCTGATCCAATTGCAAAGGACCATGGTCACCCTAATTTGCATAATAATTTGCATACTTCCTTTCCTCTGCTCAGCCTCAAGATATGCAAATTTGTCTCGCACATTAAGGTACAGTAGATGGTATCATATTTTGATCTCCAGTCCAGTCATTCCAAGATGCCCGCTCGGTTTGTTGGATCAGACATGCACTGATCCAACAAATCACCGCACCCACCATCCCCTCCTTCCATCAATAATGATGATTTTGGACCATAAGAACTGCCCTGGAGGCGCAGTGCAGGAAAAGTGTTTGAACTTTTCACACTTGGGATCCCACCGCCATGTGCTACTAAGAGCACCTCTGAGGTGACCACTCAGGGGGCACTGCTCCATGGACTCTCTGCCTCCCCGGCCCCAGCCCTTGCCCTGACAAGGTAGATACAAATGGAGAAACAGAAAAAAGGGCGCACCCACCTAGTGCATTATCGTTTAAAATAATTTATTAAAGAAACAAAAAAAGGTATCATACTCACAATGGACATAATAACACAGGCATGTCAAACTGAACAAGGTGTATGATCCAAACAACATCTGAGTCCATACGATGGAACCCTGGATGACCAACTGGCTAACGCGTTTCGAGGACACAACCTCTTCCTCAGAGCCCTGACAAGGTAGATCCATTCAAATCAGGAGGAACTGGACCCCAGGGGAATTGCTCCCAGGCCTAGCCTTCAGAGCCCGCCCCCCCATCATACCAGCAGGGGTACTATACAGCCAAGCATCCTCGCCAAGAAGCAAGAACGACAGCAGAGTGTCGTTAAAGTAAGTAACTTACTTACTTACACCTACTTAAAGCTGATCTTTCCCCATTGCCATGCCTTTTTCTGTAATAAGTAAGTGAAACCGTGAGGCCTGGGAGTAATTCCCCCGGGGTCCAGTTCTTCCTGATTTGAATGGATCTACCTTGTCTGGGCAAGGGCCGGGGAGGCAGAAAGTCCGTGGAGCAGTGCCCCCCGAGTGGTCGCCTCAGAGGTGCTCTTAGTAGCACATGGGGGTGGGATCCCAAGTGTGCTCCTGCACTGCACCTCCAGGGCAAAGAACTGCTACATGCCTCAGGGCCTAGCCAGTGCACTATTGCACGGCCACTTTTTATTTATTTATTTTCCTCCCACGTTTTGTCACCTTCCACTTATGTGTGTGTTTTTCTCATGGACGGTAGGGTGTGGGTCCTCGGGCCTGCCCTGTAGTCTAGGGAGGATGTGTGGCCTTTTGGTTCCTTCCTCGTGGGGGGGTGGTCACTCTTCTGGAGAGCCCCCTGACCTAGTACTTGGTGGTCGGCTTCAGCTAGCCACAAGGAAAGGGGTCCAGCAGGTCTTTTGGCTAGGTGGACCATGTGGAAACCTCAGTCCCTGTCAAAAGCCTTGCAACCCCGGGGGATCAGGGTAGAGGTCCTTCTTAGCCCTTCAGGGGGGTGGACTACAGCACACCCCTAAGTGCACTTTTTTGTGTTGGTGTTTTGCACGATTTTTGTTGACTTACGGGTTTTCGTTGTTTCGCACCTCCACGGACTTTAAAAGAAAAATCGGTTGAAGCAGCTCATGCAGCTTATGTAATTGTATCCCAACAGATCTTCAATGGGAAATCATCCAACAGTCCGGGAACAGCAGCTGCGAGTAATTATAGAGACACCACAACATGGAATATCACGAATGCCAATAACGTTCTTAGAGTGTAGGAGCCTTAGAGGTCTATTGATCGATGTTTTCACCCAAGATTCACACATTATTCAATTGGATTCAAAACAATTCATCCTGTGTATTCTTCCTTGAATCTCAGTGAGCTTTGTGTATTTCTTCTAGATCTGGTCAGTCATCCAGTGTGAGACTTCCTGGAATAAAGACCACTCACTGCTGTTCTTTCTCCTTGTGCAGGATGACTGGTCTTGTCTCCGCCCCCTCCTGTAGTTCTCTGCAGGCAGCCTGCACTGGGTGGAGCTGCTGAGCCCCTCCCACAGCTCTGCTCTCTCTCCTTGTGGAGGTTGACTTGTCTCCGCCCCTCCTGTAGTTTTCTGCAGGCTGTAGTAGGTGGAGCCGCTGAGCCCCTCCCACAGCTCTGCTAGATGACTGGTCTTGTCTCCGCCCTCTCCTGTAGTTCTCTGCACTGGGTGGAGCTTCTGAGCCCCTCCCACAGCTCTGCTCTCACTCCTTGTGGAGGTTGACTTGTCTCCGCCCCTCCTGTAGTTTTCTGCAGGCTGTAGTAGGTGGAGCCGCTGAGCCCCTCCCACAGCTCTGCAGGGTGACTGGTCTTGTCTCCGCCTCCTCCTGCTATTTTTACAAGGAAATATCTGGGTTTGCAAAGGCAATTGGTGCACACAAGGTATATTTACATCCTTTGAGACTATTAAGGAATATATTTAGATGATAGTTTTCATGTCTGGGGTTCAGGTTTAAAGTTACGTTTGGCCACAGCTCCGTCTGGCTAATGTAGAATAAAACTTGAATGCTTTTCTAGTATTTAGGACACTTTCTTTTAATGCTAATGACATTTTAAAAAAGTCTGTTTTCACTACCTACCTTATTTTAGACACATTGATATCATCACTGGGTCTCCATGCTTCTCTATGCAATGTGGGCAGATCATGGCTGGTGAGAGGGGCCAGCAGGATGCTGCCCTCAGCTCTGATGCAGGCAGTGGACTGGCTTTTGGGAGGAGTTATGGCAGATATGAAAAATGACGAATGTCAGTCTGGAGCAGTGGGTGTTCCTAGGCAGGCTGTATTTGCATAGATAGGAAACACCTACATGTGATACTGAGACTCCATGACTGAAAGAACTGAAATCTGGACAGATAGTAAAAAAATCTGATAGAATCTTTCAGGCTTTTAATTGGGCAACTGTCACACGTGGTTCCCCATAACAAACAAACAAACAAACAAACAAACAAACTCAACCATTCTGCAACTTTCCTTCGAAGCCAGAAAAGTGAATTTGCATTGTTTGCAATAGAATGCAAACAATGTTGCCCCCCCATGCTGCTCCACATGTCGGCCCCCCACACCGATCCCCACGCTGCTCCACATGTCGGCCCCCCACACCGATCCCCACGCTGCTCCACATGTCGGCCCCCCACACCGATCCCCACGCTGCTCCACATGTCGGCCCCCCCACACCGATCCCCACGCTGCTCCACATGTCGGCCCCCCACACCGATCCCCACGCTGCTCCACATGTCGGCCCCCCACACCGATCCCCACGCTGCTCCACATGTCGGCCCCCCACACCGATCCCCACGCTGCTCCACATGTCGGCCCCCCACACCGATCCCCACGCTGCTCCACATGTCGGCCCCCCACACCGATCCCCACGCTGCTCCACATGTCGGCCCCCCACACCGATCCCCACGCTGCTCCACATGTCGGCCCCCCACACCGATCCCCACGCTGCTCCACATGTCGGCCCCCCACACCGATCCCCACGCTGCTCCACATGTCGGCCCCCCACACCGATCCTCACGCTGCTCCACATGTCGGCCCCCCACACCGATCCCCACGCTGGTCCACATGTCGGCCCCCCACACCGATCCCCACGCTGCTCCACATGTCGGCCCCCCACAGCGCTCCACATGTCGGCCCTCCACACCGATCCCCACGCTGGTCTACATGCTGGCCCCCCACACCAGTCCCCACGCTGGTCTACATGCCAGCCTCCCCCATGCCGGTCCCCATGTTGCTGACCCCCCCACGCCAGCCCCCATGCTGCTCCACCTGTTGGCCCCCATGCCGGTCCCCACACTGGTCCACATGTCGGCCCCCCACACAGATCCCCATGCTGGTCCACATGTCGGCCCCCCCACACTAGTCCCCACGCTGCTCCACATGTTGACCCCCCCCCACGTTGGCCCCCATGCTGCTCCACCTGTTGGCCCCCATGCCGGTCCCCACGCTACTCCACATGTCGACTCCCCCCACGCTGGTCCACATGTTTGCCCCCCCACACCAGTCTCCATGCTGGTCCACATGCCAGCCTCCCCCATGCCGGTCCCCTTGCTGCTCCACATGTCGACTCCCACCACGCTGGTCCACATGTTGGCTCCCCCCACGCTGGCCCACATGTCGGCCCCCTCACACCATTCCCCATGCTGATTCACATGCTGGCCTCCCCCATACCAGTCCCCACGCTGCTCCACATGTCGACTCCCCCCACGCTGGTCCACATGTCGGCCCTCCCACACCACACCACACGTCTGCCCCCCACGCTCCTCTGACATGTGGACCCCACACTGGTCCACATGTCAGATCCCCCCATGCCAGCCCCCTTGTTTGTCCACATATCAGCCCCTCACACCAGCCCTCAAGCTGGTCCACGTCGGCCCCCCACGCCGACCCACGTCACATTGTCTCACCTGAAGTCCTTGTCGCTGGACGTCATTTTCTCCAGGAGGCTGGAGATATGATAGGAGATGTTGCTCATGGTGATGACGGTGAAGCCGGCACCCCAGACAGGCTCAGTCAGGGCCTCACGCTGCTGGTGACCCCCAGCCTGGGACGATATGGCGGTGGCAGTGACACGCCTCGGGTGGAGGGGGTGGAAGGGGGCTCTCGTCTGCTGTCCCCTCTTTAGAAGTCGCTGGAAAACCTGACACGGCTGTGGATATAAATAGATGGGTGAGTGTCCCAGGAAAGACCTCTGCTGGTGGCTCTTCTGTAATACAACATCCCGGCTGGCATCCTCAGGGGGCCCATTAACAAGGTGACAACCGAAAGACCCGGAATCTTTTTTTTTTTTTTTTTTAAAGCAGAACTCAGTTTTGGATTTTTTTTTGCTTAACTGCAGAGGGGGTCCTGACTTCAGTCCCTGCGCATGTTTTGCACGCAAGGCGCCTTTGTGCGCACTAAACATGCACAGTTAATTTCGTTCATAATCGAAATTTGGATGAATTTTCCGTTATTTGGAGATTCTGATGTATTCGAACTCCGAATTACAATAGTAACAAATTTAAACTAATCCGAAACACCGAAACAAAATGTGGCCGAAAATCGAAGCGATTTGAATTTGAAAACACATTTGAAAACAAATTCAAATTCAAAAACAAATTAAAAAACTAATTAGAATTTGAAAACCATAACAGAACAAAATAGAACAGAAAATAAAGGAATAAAAAAGAATAGAATAGAATAGAAAATAAAAGAACAGAAGAGAATAGAGGAAAAAAGAACAGAATAGAAAATAAAAGAATATAACAGAATACAGTAGAAAATAATAGAGTAAAACAGAACAAAATAGAATAGAAAATAAAGGAATAGAATAAGAAAATAATAAAATCCATTAGAATAGAAAATCAAAGAACAGAATAGAATAGAAAATAACAGAATTAAAAATCAAAGAATAGGAAAGAATATAATTAATTAAAATAGAAAAGATTAGAATAGAATAGAATATATTACATAAAAATAGAAAAGATTAGAATAGAATAAAAAATCAAAGAATAGAGTAAAACAGAACAAAATAGAATAGAAAATAAAGGAATAGAATAGAAAATAATATAATCCATAAGAATAGAAAATCAAAGAACAGAATAGAATAGAAAAGAACAGAATTACAAATCAAAGAATAGAAAAGAATATAATCAATTAAAATAGAAAAAATTAGAATAGAATAGAATCTATTACATAAAAATAGAAAAGATTAGAATAGAATAGAAAATCAAAGAATAGAGTAAAACAGAACAAAATAGAATAGAAAATAAAGGAATATAATAAATTAGAATAGAATATACAAGAAAATAAAAGAATATAAAATAAAACAATAGAAAAGAATAGAGTAAAACAGAACAAAATAGAATAGAAAATCAATGAACAGAAAAGAATAGAATCTATTAGAATAGAATATAAAAGAAAATAAAATAATAGAAAAGAATACAGTAGAAAAGAATAGAGTAAAACAGAACAAAATAGAATAGAAAATCAATGAATAGGAAAGAATATAATCCATTAGAACAGAATAGAAAATCAAAGCATAGAATAGAAAAGAATAGAATAGAAAATCAAAGAATAGAATAGAAAAGAATATAATCAATTATAATAGAATAGAAAAAAATTAGAATAGAAAATCAAAGAAGACAAAAGAAAAGAGAATTGGAATTAGAAAAGAAAGGAATATAATATAATCAACTAGAATAGAATAAAATAGAAAAGATTAGAACAGAATAGAGTCAATTAAAATAGAATAGAAAATATTAGAATAGAATAGAAAATCAATGCATAGAATAGAAAAGCTTAGAATAGAAAATTAAAGAATAAAATAGAATAGAACAGAACAGAAAACAATACAATAGATTAATATAGAAAGAATATAACTGTCTTCCGAAATTTGAGAAGAATGAATTAGAATTCGAACAGAATACATTAGAATATACAATAATAGAAAAGAATAGAATAGAAAAGACTAAAATACTTTACAAAACAATAAAAATTGTGAGATGCGCTATGGTGACGTGAGTAGTGATCGACAAAGACACTGTGAAAATTTTCCTGAAAAAAAAATCGAAATTTCCAGAATGGTCACACGACTCTTCATACAGCTCGTATACCATCAAAAACACATATGGATTGTGGATTATGGATTGTAATGTTAGAAATATTTTCAAATCCGGTAGAATTATTTTCGAATTCGAATTTGAAGAAACGAAGCGAAATCGAAGCTGAAACAAAGAATGTGATTGGCTCCCATGGTACCTGGGCCAATCACAGCACCCTGTACCATGTGATTAGCTGTAGCAAATCACAGATCACTAGTATTGTGAACTGTCATGAACTTAACCCATTCATGACAGTTCATAGTATTGCAACAATGTACATCATTGCACCAGCAATCGGAAAAACGAATGTAACGAATCGAAACAAAACACATTTGTTTTGTTCTGCACATGTCCATTGCGCGCTCCTCTGACAATAGCTTTGTCAGAACTTCCTACTGCGCCAGACTTAGCCTCAGCAATGGTCATCTGTACTTTTACTGCCCCCCTCCCCTCCAGTTCTCCGTACTACTGGGGTGACGTAATGTTGTTGCCGCCTGAGCCGGTTGCTCTATTGGCTGGGATCACACCTCTGCATGTGGGGAATGGGCACAAAATCACGCACTTTCCCAACACGCACAGAAATGCGCTGCTCTTCTGCAGATGCAGGGGGGCGCCATGTGGCTCAGTGTGTGTCGGGGACTTCTTTCCTCGCGTTTCTCACGGGTAGAGCAGCCCATTGAAAATGAACTGTTCTATACGTGACGCGAGCGAAAAATGCGCAGAACTGGCCGCGCTCTATTGGTGTGACCCCAGCCTAACTGATTTCTCAAAACAGAACAGTGGCCACGCCCACAGTGGCTTGAACTGTGCAGACTTCTGGGACTTGTAGTCCCTGAGTCACTGCTGCTCTCAGGAAGGAGAAGAATGGAGGAGGATGTCACATGACCACTACATGGCATTCTGTTAAAAAAAAAAAAGTGTTTAGCAACATAAATTATAATATTGAGGGCCAGGGGAGGGGCCCCCGGGGGAAATGAGTACTTTGCTGCTCTACAAAGCCATCCACAAATGGGCCCCCAGCTACATCACCAACCTGGTCTCAAAATATCAACAAAATCACTCTCTTCGGTCCTCCCAAGACCTCCTGCACTCTAGCTCCTCCCATGCTCACCTCCAGGACTTCTCCCAAGCCTCTCCCATCCTCTGGAACTCCCTACTTCAATATGTTCAACAATCACCTATTCTGTCCACCTTGAGAGCTGATTCACACATGTGCGGTGCGGACTGAAGCTCAGGTCTCACCGGGGCGGACTGACAACTCATGGGGCCCCCGGGCATAAGGGGATCATGGGGCCCCTGTGTCCTTGCCCAAACTCAAAAAAGCCTATGAAAAAGATACCAGGGGCATCTCATGGGGCCCCCTACTGACCCCGGGCCCTTGGGCAGTGCCTGAGTTTCCAAATGGTCAGTCTGCCCCTGGGTCTCACAGCGAATGGACACAGCAGTTGTTCAGCGGTTCATGTCAGGTTTACATCAGGTTCAGGACAGGCTTAGGCCCGGATTTTATCCTGTTCACACACATGTGGTTTACAATCGGTTCCCAAAGACGTCAATATCCTGTAATCCGCTCCTGAACCTAAAGGCACTGCTCAGAAATCATACAGGACTCTTTTTCAAACCTCACTGCCGGTGCACCGGACCGTACATACGTGAACAGGCACCATGGGAAGCAATGTTACTTCACAGTTCAAACCGCCTCCAACCGCACCGCATACATGTGAACGGGAACTTAGACAATCTCTGAAAATCATTCTTTGCAGAGATGCCCCCCCCCCCCCACCTGACAACTGTATTTCTACTTTCTACATCAGCTCACCTTTTTTTTTTATCTCTTGACCCTCCCTGTTGGATTGTAAGCTCTAAGGATCAGGGCTCTCCGATTCCTGCTGAATTACATAGTAACTGTATTGTCTGCCTTCATGTTGTAAAGCGCCATGCAAACTGTTGGTGCTCTATAAATCCTGAATAATAAAGCCCGGAGTTCTACTTTAACCACTTGCCGATCACTCACACCTTTCTGCAGGTGGGCGGCGTATAGAGCTATGCAATCATATGTCGCTCTGCCTGTACTGACACAGGAGGGGGCGCTGTGCGGACACAGGAGGGGGCGCTGTGCGGACACAGGAGGGGGCTCTGTGCGGACACAGGAGTGGGCGCTGTGCGGACACAGGAGGGGGCGCTGTGCGGACACAGGAGGGGGCTCTGTGCGGACACAAGAAGGGGCTCTGTGCGGACACAGGAGGGGGCGCTGTGCGGACATAGGAGGGGGCTCTTTGCAGACACAAGAGGGGGCGCTGTGCGGACACAGGAGGGGACGCAGGAGAGGGCTCTGTGCGGACGCAGGAATGGGCTCTGTGCGGACGCAGGAGGGGGTGCTGTGCGGACGCAGGAGGGGGCGCTGTGCGGACGCAGGAAGGGGCACTGCGCGGAAGCAGGAGGGGGCGCTGTGCGGACGCAGGAGGGGGCTCTGTGCGGATGCAGGAGAGGGCTCTGTGCGGACGCAGGAGGGGGCGCTGTGCGGACGCAGGAGGGGGCTCTGTGCGGATGCAGGAGAGGGCTCTGTGCGGATGCAGGAGGGGGCGCTGTGCGGACGCAGGAGGGGGCTCTGTGCGGATGCAGGAGGGGGCGCTGTGCGGACGCAGGAGGGGGCGCTGTGCAGACACAGGAGAGGGCTCTGTGCGGACGCAGGAGGGGGCTCTGTGCGGAAGCAGGAGGGGGCACTGTGCGGACGTAGCAGGGGGCTCTGTGCGGACGCAGGAGGGGGCTCTGTGCGGACGCAAGAGGGGGCTCTGTGCGGACGCAGGAGAGGGTTCTGTGCGGATGCAGGAGCGGGCTCTGTGCGGAAGCAAGAGGGGGCGCCGCTGTGCGGACGCAGGAGGGGGCGCCGTGCGGACGCAGGAGAGGGCTCTGTGCGGACGCAGCAGGGGGCTCTGTGCGGACACAGGAGGGGGCTCTGTGCGGACACAGGAGGGGGCACTGTGCGGAAGCAGGAGGGGGCACTGTGCGGAAGCAGGAGGGGGCGCTGTGCGGACGCAGGAGGGGGCTCTGTGCGGACGCAGGAGAGGGCTCTGTGCGGACACAGGAGGGGGCTCTGTGCGGACGCAAGAGGGGGCTCTGTGCGGACGCAAGAGGGGGCTCTGTGCGGACGCAGGAGAGGGTTCTGTGCGGATGCAGGAGCGGGCTCTGTGCGGAAGCAAGAGGGGGCGCCGCTGTGCGGATGCAGGAGGGGGCGCCGTGCGGACGCAGGAGAGGGCTCTGTGCGGACGCAGCAGGGGGCTCTGTGCGGACCCAGGAGGGGGCTCTGTGCGGACACAGGAGGGGGCACTGTGCGGAAGCAGGAGGGGGCACTGTGCGGAAGCAGGAGGGGGCGCTGTGCGGACGCAGGAGGGGGCGCTGTGCGGACGCAGGAGGGGGCTCTGTGCGGATGCAGGAGGGGGCGCTGTGCGGACGCAGGAGGGGGCGCTGTGCGGACGCAGGAGAGGGCTCTGTGCGGACGCAGGAGGGGGCTCTGTGCGGAAGCAGGAGGGGGCGCTGTGCGGACGCAGCAGGGGGCTCTGTGCGGACGCAGGAGGGGGCTCTGTGCGGACGCAAGAGGGGGCTCTGTGCGGATGCAGGAGGGGGCACTGTGCGGAAGCAGGAGGGGGCGCTGTGCGGATGCAGGAGGGGGCGCTGTGCGGACGCAGGAGGGGGCTCTGTGCGGATGCAGGAGGGGGCGCTGTGCGGACGCAGGAGGGGGCGCTGTGCAGACGCAGGAGAGGGCTCTGTGCGGACGCAGGAGGGGGCTCTGTGCGGAAGCAGGAGGGGGCGCTGTGCGGACGCAGCAGGGGGCTCTGTGCGGACGCAGGAGGGGGCTCTGTGCGGACGCAAGAGGGGGCTCTGTGCGGACGCAGGAGAGGGTTCTGTGCGGATGCAGGAGCGGGCTCTGTGCGGAAGCAAGAGGGGGCGCCGCCGTGCGGACGCAGGAGGGGGCTCTGTGCGGACGCAGGAGAGGGCTCTGTGTGGACGCAGGAGAGGGCTCTGTGTGGACGCAGCAGGGGGCTCTGTGCGGACCCAGGAGGGGGCTCTGTGCGGACGCAGGAGGGGGCGCTGTGCGGACGCAGGAGGGGGCGCTGTGCGGACGCAGGAGGGGGCTCTGTGCGGACGCAGGAGAGGGCTCTGTGCGGACGCAGCAGGGGGCGCTGTGCGGACGCAGGAGGGGGCACTGTGCGGACGCAGGAGGGGGCTCTGTGCGGACGCAGAAGGGGGCGCTGCGCGGACGCAGGAGGGGGCTCTGCGCGGACGCAGGAGGGGGCTCTGCGCGGACGCAGGAGGGGGCTCTGTGCGGACGCAGGAGGGGGCACTGCGCGGACGCATGAGGGGGCTCTGCGCGGACGCAGGAGGGGGCTCTGCGCAGACGCAGGAGGGGGCACTGTGCGGACGCAGGAGGGGGCTCTGTGCGGACGCAGGAGGGGGCACTTTGCGGACGCAGGAGGGGGCACTGTGCGGACGCAGGAGGGGGCTCTGTGCGGACACAGTGGAATTATAGTTGCCATCTCATCCCTTTAAAACCGAACTCATATTCATGACACAGGTTCTGAGGTACGACTGAGGTGTTAAATAAACTCACTTAGTGCCTTAGTTGCATTAACCCCTCCCCCCTCCAGAGGATTTACCCCCCCCCCCCCCCCTTCCTGACCAGACCATTTTTTTGTGATACGGCGCTGCATTACTTTAACTGACAATTGCGCAGTCATGCAACGCTGCAAATGCAATTTACATCCTTTTCCCCCCACAAATAGAGCTTTCTTTGGTGGTATTTGATCGCCTGAACGTTTTTTTATTTTTTGCCGCTATAAAAAAAGACCGACAATTTTGAGAAAAAAATTATATTTCGGACCTCAATAACCCCCCCTCATAGCCCTCCTTACCCCCCCTCCAGTAGTATAATCCCCCCTATAAGCCCACATTACCCCCCCTTCCAATAATATAACCCCTCCTCATAGCCCTCATTACCCCCCCTCCAATAGTAAAACCCCCCTCAAAACCCCCATTACCCCCCTCCAATACTATAACCCCCCTCACAGCCCACATTACCCCCCTCCAATAGTATAACCCCCCATCACAGCCCCAATTACCCCACACCCCCCATTACCCCCCCCCCCCCCAGCCCCCATCACTTCCCCCCTCCAATAGTATAACCCCCCCTCACAGCCCCCACTACCCTCCTCCAATAGTATAACCCCCCTCACAGCCCCCACTACCCCCCCTCCAATAGTCTACTCCCCCTCACAGCCCCCATTACCCCCCTATTGGAGGGGGGGTAATGTGGGCTGTGAGGGGGGTTATACTATTGGAGGAGGGTAGTGGGGGCTGTAAGGGGGGGGTTATACTATTGGAGGGGGGTAATGGGGGATGTAAGGGGGAATAAACTATTGGAGGGGGGATAGTGGGGGCTGTGAGGGGGGGGGTTATACTATTGGAGGGGGGATGTAATGGGGGGGGGGTGGGGTAATTGGGGCTGTGATGGGGGGTTATACTATTGGAGGGGGGTAATGTGGGCTGTGAGGGGGGTTATAGTATTGGAGGGGGGTAATGGGGGTTGTGAGGGGGTTATACTATTGGAGGGGGGTAATGTGGGCTGTGAGGGGGGGTTATACTATTGGAGGGGGGTAATTGGGGCTGTGAGGGGAGGTTATAGTATTGGAGGGGGGTAATGGAGGTTGTGAGGGGGGGGTTATACTATTGGAGAGGGGGGGTAATGTGGGCTGTGAGGGGGGGTTATACTATTGGGGGAGGGGTAATGGGGGATGTAAGGGGAATAAACTATTGGAGGAGGGATGGAGGGGGATGGGGGATGTGAGGGGGGGTTATACTATTGGGGGGGGGGGTAATGGGGGCTGGGGGTATACTATTGGAGGGGGAGTAATTGGGGCTGTGAGGGGGGAGTTATACTATTGGAGGGGGGTAATGTGGGGGGGAATAAACTATTGGAGGGGGGATAGTGGGGCTGTGAGGGGGGGTTATACTATTGGAGGGGGCTATGAGGGGGGATTATACTATTGGAGGGGGAGTAATTGGGGCTGTGGGGAGATTTTACTATTGGAGGGGGGGGTTAATGGGGGCTGTTATACTATTGGAGGGGGGTAGTGAGGGCTGTGAAGGGGGGGTTATATTATTTGGGGGGGGTATAATATCTGTGACGTGTCTGTGCACTATATAACACAGTATAGGCTCGCACAGGAATCCATCTTTATCATCTGTTTGTCTGTATAATCGGTCCCGCTGTGTGCGGAACCATGCTCACCTCTCTCTGTTCCCGCACGGAGCGGAAGTACCGCTTCTCTCACCGGAAGTGTTGCGGAACCATCCTGTCCTCTCACTATTCCCGTCCGGAACGGAAGCGTTCTTGCTCCTCCCGGAAGTGTCGCTAAGCGGAGCCTGAAGCCGGGAGTTGCCACGTCTGAGAAGAGGAGAGCCGCCAGCATGGTGAGTACACCGACCTGTCACCTACCTACCAACCCCCACCTCTCCTCTGCTCAATGTCCCCGGCCCACCCTCGTGTCCTGTGGAGATGGTGATTGGTTGAATCCCTCTGGCACAGCATGGCTTCCCAATGTTTTTTTATTTTAATTTGTAAGGAAGACGTTTCTTGCTGCTGTTTGCAGCCAATCATTCCTGCTCTCCTTTGCATCCCTGGGCTGTAGAGATGACAGGTGGAGGCTGATTGGTTGTTGGTTTCCATGGCTCTGGGGTCCTGTGTGTGAGTCTGGGCACCGCTTCACCTCGCAGGATCTTCCGAACCGCGTTGGTGACACAACGTGACCCCAAGATCTGTGTACAAGTGTTGGTGTCTTCTGTGGATCTCCGGTACGGGCCCTTTGTGTCATAGGGGCCCCTCGCTGCCTCATCCATATAATATAGTCACCTATTGGCTGGTTAGTGGCCCCATCTCTGGCTCAGCAGGCAGGAAGTGACCCGGTAAACACACATGTTGTCCCGTGATGTATGCCTTTTACCCTTTCCTGCCTGCTGAGGTGTGGGGGGGAAGGGCAGAACGTCCCCATCATATGGTCACATGATCAGGAGCCTGTCCTGCTGATTTCCTATCATAATCTGAGACCGGGAGCTGGCTGTGACAGCTCAGTCCCTGCACCAGGAGCGCACTCCCAGCACACAAACATTGGCCACTTTGGACGCATATGTGCGGCGCCTTGTGATCAGCCAGAGGTTAAAGATCCTGAAAGTGCAGAACAATACCCATCAACCGAAGTCCTGAGTGGTGTCAGCCCTGCCCTCTGCCTTTTGTCAGACTGGGGTTGATTTGCTAAAGGGGAATAGTCTGTGCAGGCTGCAGCTTTCACCCCCCCCTTCCAGTCCGGACGCTTTCACCCCCCCCCCTTCCAGTCCGGACGCTTTCACCCCCCCCTTCCAGTCCGGACGCTTTCACCCCCCCCTTCCAGTCCGGACGCTTTCACCCCCCCCCCCCCCTTCCAGTCCGGACGCTTTCACCCCCCCCCCCCTTCCAGTCCGGACGCTTTCACCCCCCCCCCCCCTTCCAGTCCGGACGCTTTCACCCCCCCCCCCCTTCCAGTCCGGACGCTTTCACCCCCCCCCCCCTTCCATTCCGGACGCTTTCACCCCCCCCCCCCCTTCCAGTCCGGACGCTTTCACCCCCCCCCCCCCTTCCAGTCCGGACGCTTTCACCCCCCCCCCCCCCCCTTCCAGTCCGGACGCTTTCACCCCCCCCCCCCCTTCCAGTCCGGACGCTTTCACCCCCCCCCCCCTTCCAGTCCGGACGCTTTCACCCCCCCCCCCCTTCCAGTCCGGACGCTTTCACCCCCCCCCCTTCCAGTCCGGACGCTTTCACCCCCCCCCCTTCCAGTCCGGACGCTTTCACCCCCCCCCCTTCCAGTCCGAAGCTTTCACCCCCCCCCCCTTCCAGTCCGGACGCTTTCACCCCCCCCCCTTCCAGTCCGGACGCTTTCACCCCCCCCCCTTCCAGTCCGGACGCTTTCACCCCCCCCCCTTCCAGTCCGGACGCTTTCACCCCCCCCCCTTCCAGTCCGGACGCTTTCACCCCCCCCCCTTCCAGTCCGGACGCTTTCACCCCCCCCCCTTCCAGTCCGGACGCTTTCACCCCCCCCCCCTTCCAGTCCGGACGCTTTCACCCCCCCCCCCCTTCCAGTCCGGACGCTTTCACCCCCCCCCCCCCCCTTCCAGTCCGGACGCTTTCACCCCCCCCCCCTTCCAGTCCGGACGCTTTCACCCCCCCCCCCCTTCCAGTCCGGACGCTTTCACCCCCCCCCCCTTCCAGTCCGGACGCTTTCACCCCCCCCCCCTTCCAGTCCGGACGCTTTCACCCCCCCCCCCCTTCCAGTCCGGACGCTTTCACCCCCCCCCCCTTCCAGTCCGGACGCTTTCACCCCCCCCCCCCCTTCAGTCCGGACGCTTTCACCCCCCCCCTTCCAGTCCGGACGCTTTCACCCCCCCCCCCCCTTCCAGTCCGGACGCTTTCACCCCCCCCCCCTTCCAGTCCGGACGCTTTCAGCCCCCCCCCTTCCAGTCCGGACGCTTTCAGCCCCCCCCCTTCCAGTCCGGACGCTTTCACCCCCCCCCCCTTCCAGTCCGGACGCTTTCACCCCCCCCCCCCCCCCTCCAGTCCGGACGCTTTCACCCCCCCCCCCTTCCAGTCCGGACGCTTTCACCCCCCCCCCCCTTCCAGTCCGGACGCTTTCACCCCCCCCCCTTCCAGTCCGGACGCTTTCACCCCCCCCCCTTCCAGTCCGGACGCTTTCACCCCCCCCCCCCCTTCCAGTCCGGACGCTTTCACCCCCCCCCCCCTTCCAGTCCGGACGCTTTCACCCCCCCCCCCCTTCCAGTCCGGACGCTTTCACCTCCTTGTGGTTGATCAGAACCGCCATTCCACGTCTTTAGTTATGGTACTAAATTGGCACATGTATGGCAAGCTTTAAGCCGGCCATAGACGGTTCAAATCTCAGCTGGTTCAGCAGGAACTGGCCTAGAGGCGAAACATGTATGGGCACGCTGAATGTAACCTAGTTGAATGATCAACTTGGGTACAACCAGCCTGCCAGATTTTACATGCGATTTTTGCCACTAGCAATATTTAATGTGTTCTCCCAGCAGGATGGCTCCAACCCCCCCCCCCCCCCCCCCCTCCGCCAGGAGGGATTCCCCTGTCAACACCGACTGTGTTGATGGGGGAATCTAGCAAATTACTTTTGTTGCAAGAAATTAGCATTGTCTATGGCTTGCCTTTAGGGCTCATGTACACTGCAACTGATAAACTCCCGTTTAGGAGCTGTTCTGCGTTTTTTTTCCAGCAGCCCCTGAACTCTCCCTAATGTTCTCCTATGTGTCCGTGTACACATCTTCGCTTACAGGCATTTGCGTTTACAGTCATTTTTTTTTTTTAACAAAACAAACTTGCGTTCAAGAGTAGATTTTATCAGCGTTTCAAATGTAAAACACTTGTAAACGCGTCTAAATGTGGCAAATCGCATTTATAAGAATTTGCGTTTGAAACATTTTTTGAACTCTTCCAGTTCCTGATGCTGTCCAGAGCCTCTTTTCATCATAAAAAATGCATGCAAAGCGTTTTCAAGGTACTCAGATGGACAAAACACTGAACACAGGATGTTCCTGCCAAGCTTGTCACACATTATAATGGCCAATTCACACCTCAGACCTCTCCCACCCTTGGAAACAAAAGATATGTTAATGACCATTCACACCTCAGACCTCTCCCACCCTTGGAAACAAAAGATATGTTAATGACCATTCACACCTCAGACCTCTCCCACCCTTGGAAAGAAAAGATGTTAATGAACATCACACCTCAGACGTCTCCCACCCTCGGAAACAAAATATATGTTACTGACCAATTCAGACCTCTCCCACCCTTGGAAACAAAAGATATATTAATAACCATTCACACCTCAGACCTCTCCCACCCTCGGAAACAAAATATATGTTACTGACCAATTCAGACTTCTCCCACCCTTGGAAACAAAAGATATATTAATAACCATTCACACCTCAGACCTCTCCCACCCTTGGAAACAAAATATATGTTACTGACTAATTCAGACCTCTCCCACCCTTGGAAACGAAAGATATATTAATAACCATTCACACCTCAGACCTCTCCCACCCTTGGAAACAAAATATATGTTACTGACCAATTCAGACCTCTCCCACCCTTGGAAACAAAAGATATATTAATAACCATTCACACCTCAGACCTCTCCCACCCTTGGAAACAAAAGATTTGTTAATGACCATTCACACCTCAAATTCCTCATGAGGACCCCCTGCCAGGTGGCCTTAATGACTCCCTCCACCAGACACCTTTCCCACCCTTGGAAACAAAAGAAATGTTAATGAGCAACTCACACCTAAGCTAATCTCCACACATACTGCTGTCTCTGCTTCTACTCTCTCTATTTCTCTGAAAAGTCTGAAATAGTTCATAATTTACCACTTTTCAGTGCATTCTGGGCATTTGGGGGTTCTCCCGTGCTCATCTTTAAAAAAAACGCTTCTAAATGCAAACGCGGCTAAACAGACGTTTTTTTAACCTACGTTTTCCAGCAGTCAGTTTCCATTGTTGAAGTGTCCCGTGTACATGGGGCCTTAGAGTTCATTGATCAGGTGAGTATGGTGTGTGTGGTGTACACAGGTCCTTATCTGGAAGCGGTGTAATGAATGGAATCAAAGCTGACCTATTACTCAGTGCCGTGGATGCAATCTCTCCATGTTCATGGAAGGCTGACGGTGCTTTTCTTTCTTCGCAGGTCTCTGTAATAAACACCGTGGACACCTCACACGAGGATATGATTGTAAGTAGTAAATCCGACATTTGATCTCTAATATTTGTCTTTCGCTGAGTTGTGGTGTTAGGTGAAGATTGCGAAGGATCCCGGGTTCATGTGACAGTCCTGCAGTGCGGTGGGAGCTGACCGGACACCTTCACCCGTGGCGTGTGTACACGTGTAATGACGTATTCAGACAATGGCCGCCTTATCTCTTACAGAGCAGATTGCTTCTAATGGATTTGTGGCCGTCGCTTTCAGCGATCATCGCATGGGCTTGTTGTGCCTTTTATTCTGGTTCCTTTGGCACTCCAGGTATGAGGAGGAACAAGACAAATGAGTGCAGGGAGGCAAGGCTTGTTGGGTTCATCAACACAGCTAATGCGTTTATTATTTATTTCAGGTACTTATATATCGCCGTCAATGTACGCAGCACTTTACATATATATTGTACATTCACATCAGTCCCTAACCCTCAAGGGGCGTACAATCTAAGGTCCCTAACCCTCGAGGGGCGTACAATCTAAGGTCCCTAACCCCCAAGGGGCGTACAATCTAAGGTCCCTAACCCTCGAGGGGCGTACAATCTAAGGTCCCTAACCCTCAAGTGGCGTACAGTCTAAGGTCCCTAACCCCCAAGGGGCGTACAATCTAAGGTCCCTAACCCTCAGGGGCGTACAATCTAAGGTCCCTAACCCTCAAGGGGCGTACAATCTAAGGTCCCTAACCCTCGAGGGACGTACAATCTAAGGTCCCTACCCTCGAGGGGCGTACAATCTAAGGTCCCTAACCCTCGAGGGGCGTACAATCTAAGGTCCCTAACCCTCGAGGGGCGTACAATCTAAGGTCCCTAACCCTCGAGGGGCGTACAATCTAAGGTCCCTAACCCTCGAGGGGCGTACAATCTAAGGTCCCTAACCCTCGAGGGGCGTACAATCTAAGGTCCCTAACCCTCGAGGGGCGTACAATCTAAGGTCCCTAACCCTCGAGGGGGGTACAATCTAAGGTCCCTAACCCTCGAGGGGGGTACAATCTAAGGTCCCTAACCCTCGAGGGGGGTACAATCTAAGGTCCCCAACCCTCGAGGGGCGTACAATCTAAGGTCCCCAACCCTCGAGGGGCGTACAATCTAAGGTCCCCAACCCTCGAGGGGCGTACAATCTAAGGTCCCCAACCCTCGAGGGGCGTACAATCTAAGGTCCCCAACCCTCGAGGGGCGTACAATCTAAGGTCCCCAACCCTCGAGGGGCGTACAATCTAAGGTCCCCAACCCTCGAGGGGCGTACAATCTAAGGTCCCCAACCCTCGAGGGGCGTACAATCTAAGGTCCCCAACCCTCGAGGGGCGTACAATCTAAGGTCCCCAACCCTCGAGGGGCGTACAATCTAAGGTCCCTAACCCTCGAGGGGCGTACAATCTAAGGTCCCTAACTCACATTCATACATACACATACTAGGAACAATTTAGACAGGATCCAATTCACCTACCAGCATGTCTTTGGAGTGTGGGGAGGAAACCGGAGTACCCGGAGAAAACCCATGCAGGCACAGGGAGAACATGCAAACTCCAGGCAGGTGATGCCGTGGTTGGGATTCGAACCAACGACCCGACTACTGCCAGGCGGAACTGCTAACCACTTAGCCGCTGTGCTGCCCACACAGCAATTTAAAAGCTGCTTTTAGGGGCACCTGTTGTGTTTTCTTTTTTTTTTCCTCTGTTTTGGTTTTCTTTTCTTCCTCCCTCTATGTCAGTTACATAGTTAGTCTGGCTGAAAAAAGACAAAAGTCCATCCAGTTCAACCATTAAAAGAAAAAAAAGTTATAATCCTCCACCCACAGCAAAAAAATCCCAGCAAATCACGATCCAATTTGCTCCTGCAGGGAAAAATAATTCCTTCCTGATCCCCCGAGAGGCAATCGGATATTCCCTGGATCAACTTTCCCTATAAATGTTATATCCAGTTATATTCTGTGTATCCAAGAAAGAATCCAGGACTTTCCTACAGCAATCCACTGAGCCGGCCACAACCAACTCATGTGTCAAGGCTTGACAAATGTACTTTGATTCTAATGCAGGCCATACATGGTTCGAATCCCGAATTATTTTCCGTCCGAAAATCGAAAAACGTTCGCTCGGTAATCCGATGGTCCATCAATGATTTCGAAAATTGGCCGACCGAGTCATAAAGTTCACCCCATATAACAGGCAAAACTTCTGTTCCTTCCGGGTCACGGCTCATGGCGCATATTCTTTTAGGAGAAACGATCGTACGATTTGACCATCGAGTCAAAAATTGGTCGTTTTTCATGAATTTTCCAACATGCCCGATCACCGAAAAAGGGGAGGGACCACAAAAATCAGCCGGTGCCATTGACCCCACCAACAGAGCGAAAATTGGCCGGTTATTGTTAAGTTGAAATTCGACCGATATTTCTTCCAAAAATCAGACCTATGTATGGCTGGCCTAAGAGCCAGCAAAAAAAGTAAGGAGCCAGGTTTTTTTTTTTTTTAAGCTGGGAGTGGGTTGTCAGGCCCGGGGCAAAGCAGCTTTTGGGGTGACAAGAACGTGCATTGACGTCAGTGGGACGCGGTTGTGAAGTTAGTAGGAAGCTGCGTGTGAACCCAGGATGCAATTTCTAGTCCCAAGGCGACCTGGCACCTGGAATTTGTTGAAACTTGGCCTATGTGTCCATGCACAATTGCCCCCATAGCAACTGCATCCATGGGCCGGGCGCGCGCGGTGACGTCAGTGGGCCGGGCGCGCGCGTTGACGTCAGTGGGCCGTGGCGCGCGTTGACGTCAGTGGGCCGTGGCGCGCGTTGACGTCAGTGGGCCGTGGCGCGCGTTGACGTCAGTGGGCCGTGGCGCGCGTTGACGTCAGTGGGCCGTGGCGCGCGTTGACGTCAGTGGGCCGTGGCGCGCGTTGACGTCAGTGGGCCGTGGCGCGCGTTGGCGTCAGTGGGCCGGGCGCGCGTTGGCGTCAGTGGGCCGGGCGCGCATTGGCGTCAGTGGGCCGGGCGCGCGTTGGCGTCAGTGGGAGGGGCGCGCGCGTTGACGTCAGTGGGAGGGGCGC
Source organism: Staurois parvus (assembly GCF_062004578.1). Lineage (NCBI taxonomy): Eukaryota > Metazoa > Chordata > Amphibia > Anura > Ranidae > Staurois > Staurois parvus. The sequence continues at coordinate 161,568 of NW_028320265.1, forward strand.
GCGCGTTGACGTCAGTGGGAGGGGCGCGCGCGTTGACGTCAGTGGGAGGGGAGCGCGCGTTGACGTCAGTGGGAGGGGAGCGCGCGTTGACGTCAGTGGGAGGGGAGCGCGCGTTGACGTCAGTGGGAGGGGAGCGCGCGTTGACGTCAGTGGGAGGGGAGCGCCCGTTGACGTCAGTGGGAGGGGAGCGCCCGTTGACGTCTGTGGGAGGGGAGCGCCCGTTGACGTCTGTGGGAGGGGAGCGCCCGTTGACGTCTGTGGGAGGGGAGCGCCCGTTGACGTCTGTGGGAGGGGAGCGCCCGTTGACGTCTGTGGGATGAAAAGGTGCGTTGACGTCTGTAGGATGAAAAGGTGCGTTGACGTCAGTGGGAAGCCGTGTATGAACCCAGGATGCAATTTCTAGTTGCCAAGGTGACCTGGCACCTGGGATTTGTTGAACCTTGGCCTATGTGTTCATGCACACATAGGCGTTTAGAGGCAGAAAAACAAAACCCATTGGCTCCTCCTGCTGCTGTCAATCACAGCCAGGGGAGGGGAGGGGGGGGGCAAACCACTGTCTGTGGCTGCACAGAGCCAGCTTAGGAGTTTGCACGCACAAGTGCCCCCATAGCAAGCGGTTTGCCATGGAGGCAGGGGGGAGGGGCCAGGAGCGCCTGCGAGGCACTCAAGAAGAGTCACACAGAGCAGGTAAGTATAACATGTTTGTTATTTTTAAATCTGTCGGATCCCATTGCAGCCGATGCTGAGCTCCGGGGGATTGAAAGCTCTTCTTCCCCTTCTTTTCGTTGGAGCTTCAAAGACAGTTCAGAGCGATTCCAATCGCTTTGTCACCACTTTGACCAATCAGAATCGCCGTGAATGTTTCACAAATGTCGGTAACGCAGCAGATCCCCTCATTCGACCTAATGGCAGTATATTTGATATTATTCTATAAAGATGAAGAAGATCTTTCAGAATCTGTGTTCCTTTTATCTCGTTATTCAGCACGATGCGCAGATGGATTACTATGGGACGCGCCTGGCCACATGCTCCTCTGACAGATCGGTGAAGATCTTTGACGTGAAGAATGGAGGACAGATCCTAATCGCTGATCTCAGGGGGTGAGAAAGAGACAATGAAGGGCATTTCGGTTATGAGGATATTAAAGAGCGATTTCAGCCAAACGCCCAAATGATTCAACAAATGTGTATGAATCCTTTACGTATGTAAGCAATGCGCATTTCAATTATGAGGGGTTCCCACCATCTCTGTGCTGAGTTCCCGGGTCTGCACACCTGCCGTGCCCATTATGAGGGGTTCCCACCACCCCTTTGCTGAGTTCCTGGGTTTGCACACCCACTGTGCCCATTATGAGGGGTTCCCACCATCTCTGTGCTGAGTTCCCGGGTCTGCACACCCGCTGTGCCCATTATGAGGGGTTCCCACCATCCCTGTACTGAGTTCCCGGGTCTGCACATCCGCTGTGCCCATTATGAGGGGTTCCCACCATCCCTGTACTGAGTTCCGGGGTCTGCACACCCGCTGTGCCCATTATGAGGGGTTCCCACCATCCCTGTGCTGAGTTCCCAGGTCTGCACACCCGCTGTGCCCATTATAAGGGGTTCCCACCATCTCTGCGCTGGGTTCCCTGGTCTGTACACCCGCTGTGCCCATTATGAGGGATTCCCACCATCTCTGTGCTGAGTTCCCGTGTTTATACACCCGCTGTGGCCATTATGAGGGGTTCCCACCATCCCTGTGCTGAGTTCCCGTGTTTATACACCCGCTGTGCCCATTATGAGGGGTTCCCACCATCCCTGTGCTGAGCTCCAGGGTCTGTACACCCGCTGTGCCCATTATGAGGGGTTCACACCATCTCTGTGCTGAGTTCCCAGGTCTGCACACCCGCTGTGCCCATTATGAGGGGTTCCCACCATCCCTGTGCTGAGTTCCCGTGTTTATACACCCGCTGTGCCCATTATGAGGGGTTCCCACCATCCCTGTGCTGAGTTCCCGTGTTTATACACCCGCTGTGGCCATTATGAGGGATTCCCACCATCTCTGCTTGATTCTATATTATATTCTGTGGAATGTAACAGGAGGGTGAGATCATGCACAGTTTGGTCAGGAACGGAATCTGGAACTATGACAAGATGATCTCACTACTGGAGTCTCCTAGACAAAAGATTCCAACTGTTCATTCAAACTCCGTCATTAACTGAAATATCTACCGGGCTGACCCTTTAAAGTGGCTGTAAAGGTTCAAATTAAAACAAAAAAATAACAAACATGTAATGTGTAATGTGTAACATGCTCTGTGTAATGGTTTTGCACAGAGCAGCCCCAATCCTTCTTTATTCGGGTCCCCCCCTGCCAGCGCTCCATGCTCCCTCTCTGAGTCCCACCATAGAAAGCTGTCTGCTGTGGGGGCACTCTTGTGCTCGTTCTCAAGGCACCTCCTGTGTGCCATAAAGTCTGTGTCTGCTCCCTCAATGGCCAATGGTTTCCACTGGTGTGTCTCAGCCAATGAGGAGGCAGAGACCCGGGAGAGCTTTTGCTCTTGTGCACATTGCTGGATCAGGCTCAGGTGATTATAAGGGGAGGGGGGAGCTGCACACTGAAGATTTTTTTTTTTTTACCTTCATGCATAGAATGTATGAAGGTAAAAAAACTTCAGCCTTTAGAACCACTTTAATATAAGGTGCCCTCATAGGTAACCTACATCCCATATTTCACTGATGCAGATCTCAGAAGTGTGATTATGTATTTCAGGCATGAAGGGCCAGTTTGGCAGGTGGCCTGGGCTCACCCAATGTACGGGAACATCCTGGCGTCCTGCTCCTACGACAGAAAAGTCATCATATGGAAAGAGGAAAACGGCACCTGGGAGAAGACGTACGAGTACACCGGCCACGATTCGTCAGGTATTTCCTTCCCACACAATGAAAACGCTGTTTCACTTTCAGTCCTAGAGAGCGAAGACCCAGCAAAACAAGGTCCGGTCAAAACCAGGTCCAATCTATATCCCTTCCCTACTGTGACTGGAGTGACCTTGGGTGGGGGGGGCCCATGGAATCCAACTCACTTTGGAGAGGTGGGGAGACCCCTGTCTCAGCTCCCCATATCCCTATTATGTGTAAGTCACCCTGTGCCTGTTAGGGGTACAGGGTGATCTGTCCTACTATTGTGTAGACATGTATAGGAGATAGGTGGGGGGTTGTTGATTGTTTGGTGTTATATGGCTCCATCCCATTGTTCTATTGTGTGTCTGGCTTGGGAGCAAACTATTATGGGATGCATGTGTATTGGCTTGGTGGGGGGGTGTCTCCAGCAGCCCTCCCTCCTGATGGGACTGTCTGTTGGTGTGTTTCTTGTTACTAAAGGTAGATTTCCCCACCCTGTGTCATTATGCAGGGAGGGGGGATTGTTCCCTTGAGCGTATATATCTTGTATCTGTGTTCAGATAAAGTAGTCTACTTCCTGGTTTACTTCAAGTCTGGTGCCGTCTAGTCTTGTATGGTCAGCGGTGGTGTCTGTGGTCGGTGTTCGGACGGGGAAGCGGTATTCTAACGGAAGTACCCAAGTGCAGTCTGGGGTCGGTCCCGTTACACCTACCCTATCGAAGACTGAAAAAATAAAAAAGTTTTACCTTTTTTAGATACACTTAAAAATGATAAATGTATTCCATCTGAGTCAAGTAAGGGGTCTTCTTTTTATCTTCGCGAGTCGTTTGTGATAAAATAGTTTGCTGGTGAATGGATCACGGCTTGTAATGTTCCCTTTTCTCCCGTCCAGTGAACTCTGTGTGTTGGGCCCCCCATGACTTTGGACTGTTGTTGGCTTGCGGCAGTTCAGATGGCGCCATATCCCTCCTCACCTATACAGGGGACGGCCCTTGGGATGTCAAAAAGATCAGCAATGCGCACACGGTAAGGGCCAGAAGTATCTGGTTTCTCATGGAACGGTCTGTATGGTCGTATGTCGGTGAGAGCTTTGCACACTTCGAAGAGCAGCTGCTAAAAAAGGGTTAAATGATGGGTTTCCAGTCAGCCCTGAATATTGAAAATGAACTGAACTGTCCAAGCTCTGCCCAAAGAAAGGCAGACAGAGTGCAAATGACTGGAAGCCAGTATTGCCTGTGATCTGCCTGCAGCTGATCTTTCCCCATTGCCATGCCTTTTTCTGAAGTATGCCTCCTTGTGAAGGTGGCCATCTTGGTAAAGGCAGGGCTTTTCTTCCTCATGTCAGAGCTTCCAGCAAGGAGAATAGTGCGCAGCACAGTAGTGACATCACCAAATCTCATTCCTGAAATGATCAGCAGCAGTTCATTATTTCTCACAGTCCAGAGATACAGAACAGAAGTGCCTAGGCACCCTCACATACCACGAAGTGCAAAACAAGGAAGAATTCGAAGCTAAAAGGTGCATTTTTCTTAGTAACGTTTAGGCATAATTAACCCCTTGACGCCGAGCGCATGCAAATATGCGGCTTCTCAGCGTCTGGGGCTTGATGCCGAGCAGCCGCATATTGCGTGCCGTTAGAAAATACATATGTGCTAAGAGCGCGCACCCTGCACGCTCACCGCACATATGTCCGTGACTCACGGAAAGATCCCGATCTCCCCTTGCGATCGGAACCTTTTCCGATCATGTGACGGCGAATCACTACGGTCACATGATCCTAAAACCCCGCCTCCTGGCTTCTGAAGCTCTTAAAGGGCTGGGAGGCGCCGACACCAAGAGGTTGTAAAGCTATTCTACCCATAAAGCTGAAAAACCTTCTGTGTTCTGCTCCCACCTCCAGCCCCTTTAATACTTGCCTGATCTTGATCCAGCTCTGTGCACAAGAGCAGCGGCTCTCTCTGCTCTCTCCCTCCTCATTGGCTCAGAGACAGCAGCAGGAGCTATTGGCTCCTGCTGCTGTCAATCACAACCAGTTGGGGGGGGGCAGGGCTGAGTCTCGCTCTTTGTGTCAATGGATACACAGAGCGGCTCAGGAACGAGCATGCGCGAGTGCAAGTGGCTTGCTGTGGGAACACTCAGCATGGGTGAGGAGCCAGGAGCGCTGGCGGAGGACCCGAGAAAGAGGATGGAGACTGCTCTGTGCAAAGCCATTGCACAGAGCAGGAGAGTATGAGATGTTTGTTCTTTAAAAAAAAAAAATCTTCACTTTTTTCATTCTGTTTCTCTGTAACTGAAATCCTGTGTGGCAAAGATGGGTATTCATTATTTTGGGCTGCATTGGTCAATAAGAAATAATCTCTTCTGGAGATACATTGTACTTCATGCAGGTTCTCTTGGTTTGTGATCCTCCATAGATCGGGTGTAATGCCGTGAGCTGGGCTCCCTCTGTGGTCCCCGGCAGTCTGGTGGATCAGCCATCTGGACCGAGGCCCAATTACGTCAAGAGATTTGTCTCCGGGGGCTGCGACAACCTGGTAAAGATCTGGAGGTAGGTCTTGGCCACCTTAACTTTTTTTTTTAAATATAAATAAACAGCGCAAACATAGACCTCTATATCAAATCAATATATAAAGTGCAAACATATATAGAAAATTATATTACCGTATTTGCCGGCGTATAAGACGACCCCCCTACTTTTCCTGCTAAAATGTAGTGTTTGGGCTATACTCGCCGTATAAGACTACCCCTCTTCCAATGCACACCAGTGGGAGGAATAGTGTCCCATCATTGGTATCAGTGGGAGGAATAGTGCCCCATCATTGGTGTCAGTGGGAGGAATAGTGCCCCATCATTGGTGTCAGTGGGAGGAATAGTGCCCCATCATTGGTGTCAGTGGGAGGAATAGTGCCCCATCATTGGTGTCAGTGGGAGGAATAGTGCCCCATCATTGGTGTCAGTGGGAGGAATAGTGCCCCATCATTGGTGTCAGTGGGAGGAATAGTGCCCCATCATTGGTGTCAGTGGAAGGAATAGTGCCCCATCATTGGTATCAGTGGGAGGAATAGTGCCCCATCATTGGTGTCAGTGGGAGGAATAGTGCCCCATCATTGGTATCAGTGGGAGGAATAGTGCCCCATCATTGGTGTCAGTGGGAGGAATAGTGCCCCATCATTGGTGTCAGTGGGGGGAATAGTGCCCCATCATTGGTGTCAGTGGGAGGAATAGTGCCCCATCATTGGTGTCAGTGGGAGGAATAGTGCCCCATCATTGGTGTCAGTGGGAGGAATAGTGCCCATCATTGGTATCAGTGGGAGGAATAGTGCCCCATCATTGATGTCAGTGGGAGGAATAGTGCCCCATCATTGGTATCAGTGGGAGGAATAGTGCCCCATCATTGATGTCAGTGGGAGGAATAGTGCCTCATCATTGGTGTCAGTGGGGGGAATAGTGCCCCATCATTGGTTTCAGTGGGAGGAATAGTGCCCCATCATTGGTGTCAGTGGGAGGAATAGTGCCCCATCATTGGTGTCAGTGGGAGGAATAGTGCCCCATCATTGGTATCAGTGGGAGGAATAGTGCCCCATCATTGGTATCAGTGGGAGGAATAGTGCCCCATCATTGGTATCAGTGGGAGGAATAGTGCCCCATCATTGGTATCAGTGGGAGGAATAGTGTCCCATCATTGGTATCAGTGGGAGGAATAGTGCCCCATCATTGATGTCAGTGGGAGGAATGGTGTCCCATCGTTGGTGTCAGTGAGGGGTGGAATAGTGCCCCATCATTGGTGTCAGTGGGGGGTGGAATAGTGCCCCATCATTGGTGTCAGTGGGGGGTGGAATAGTGCCCCATCGTTGGTGTCAGTGGGGGGGAGGAATAGTGCCCCATCATTGGTGTCAGTGGGAGGAATAGTGCCCCATCGTTGGTATCAGTGGGAGGAATAGTGCCCCATCATTGGTATCAGTGACACCAATGATGGGGCACTATTCCTCCCACTGAGACTTGCTGACCCTGTTCTCGTATGGTGCTGCTGCAGCCAGCATATGTGGTTGCAGCAGCACCTCTACACAGAACACTTACCTGCTGCTCCGGCACTCAATTTTCGCGGGGCCGCTCGGCTCCGCCCCCTCGCCGGTGATTGGCCGCCTGTGTGCCTTTCCTGAGCTACAGTTCTGGCGGCCAATCACCGGTGAGGAGGCGGAGCCGAGCAGCCGCACGAACATCCAGTGGCCGAACTGAAGGAGACGCCGCGCTTCCTGGACCGGATCGTCGTGGGACTGGATCCAGGTAAGAGACATCAGCCCCTGCAAACCCCTGTACTTAATGCCGCAGCCCCCCTAACATGTGTACCGGCGTATAAGACGACCCCCGACTTTTGAGAAGATTTTCAAGGGTCAAAAAGTCATCTTATACGCCGGCAAATACGGTAATAGTGAAAGTCCATCATGATAATAGACAACAAAAGTTCATAAATCTCAAAAAATTCGTGCAAAAAGATCAAAAATTCTTCTAATGCAAAGAAAAACTCATTTAATAAAGAACGTTTTTTCGTAATATGTAGGCAATTTTTAATTTATATTTTTTGTCCCACTAAGGATATGTATTAATATATATTTTGTTGCTGGGAGTAAATCAAGTAGTGATGGGAATATTTTAAAAAGGTTTTTAAGTTGTGTAGGTATATGCCTCGTTTGTAAAGGACTCTCACCTCACACAACAGGAGGAGTGGTTTTTGATAATCCTGGGGATGTGTCTTGACCAATTGTAACAGAGGGGTGGGTCCCTGTTGGATATTTAACCGTTTCAATACCGTGTGATTTTACACCTTCCTGCCCAGGCCATTTTTCAGGTTTCAGCGCTCTCACACTTTGAATGACAATTGCGCGGTCATACAACACTGTACCCAAACTAAAATTTTATCATTTTCTTCACACAACTAGAGCTTTCTTTTGGTGGTATTTAATCACCGCTGGGGTTTTTATTTTTTGCTAAATTAACAAAAAAAGACCAAAAATTTTGAAAACAAAACACATTTTTCTTTGTTTCTGTTATAAAAGTTTACAAATAAATAATTGTTCTTCATAAATTTAGGCTGAGATGTATTCTGCTACATGTCTTTGGTGAAAATAACCCAAATTAGGATGTATTTTTTAGTTTGTAGGAAAGTTATAGAGTTCACAAACTATGGTATAGATCTGAATATTGATCAATCCTGAAGTACTGACAGCCAATCTAATTTCTTGAGGTCCAAGAATGTCAGAACAGTACAGATATCCCCCAAATGTCAGAACAGTACAGATATCCCCCAAATGTCAGAACAGGACAGATATCCCCCAAATGTCAGAACAGTACAGATATCCCCCAAATGTCAGGACAGTACAGATATCCCCCAAATGTCAGGACAGTACAGATATCCCCCAAATGTCAGAACAGTACAGATATCCCCCAAATGTCAGAACAGTACAGATATCCCCAAATGACCCCTTTTTACAGAGTAGACAGTCCGACGTACCTCATAAGAGGCATGGCAAGTTTTTTGAAGTTGTATTTTTTTGTCATAATTTTTTGGAAAATGAAAAAATTAAAAAAATTATTTTCACTATTTTTTTTTTTTTACATACTGTCACCAGTGCAGTACAGCGTCATATAACTGGCATGGCGGTGAACAGGGACACTGACTGGTGACAGTATGGGGAAAAAAAAAAAAAAAAAAATTATTTATATATATATATATATATATATATATATATATATATATATATATATATATATATATAAATTTTTTTTTTTTTTTTTTTTTGGTCATAGTAAAATATGAAAAAAAATCTTTAAAAAAATGTAATAAAAAATTTAATATAATAAAATAAAAAAAAAAATATATATATATATTTTTATTATATTAAATTTTTTATTACATTTTTTTAAAGATTTTTTTTCATATTTTACTATGACCAAAGTAGTACAATGTTACCATAGTAACATTGTACTACTTTGGGGAAGTGATCAGTATTTTTTTTTTTTTTTACACAGTCTGCTTATAGCAAAGAATTACTTTGCTATAAGCAAGCATTTAGCTGAATGAAATCGATTCATTCAGCTTTTTTTTTTTTTTTTTTTTTTTTTTGTGCTTAGCTGTGATTTGGTGACAGCTAATCACACGACATGTGCATGTGATTAGCTGTGACCATTCACAGCTAGGTACTAGTATACAATGGATGGCATCATGAATGAAGCCATCCATTGTATACAACTATCATGTGACCTGCTGTGATTGGTCACAGCAGGTCACATGGTACCAGCTACGGGAGTCGGTACTCGGATCTGTCATCGGCCGTGTCCGAGGTGCACGGCCGGTGACAGATCGCGCTGCTGCGCCGCTCTGCATTAGCGCAAATTGCGCATGTGCGGGAGCACGCCAAATGGCGTGCACCCGGAATACAGGAGCGCATTTGAAGCCGCCAAACGGCCATTGGCCGGGCGGCTAATGGTTAAGGGAGCTTCAGACAGGAAATGGACGTCTTGAGAACGCCCGATGGGAGGGGCGAAACGCGTCGACGCATTTCCGGTCTTTACCCCGTACGTCTGACGTCACTTCCGGTGAGTGGAGCGCACGCTGAGCGGTGCGTTCCAGCGGCCATCTTTTGGGATCTGTGCATGTTTGGTCTCTGTGGAGCTTCTGCTGTATCCTGGAGCTGTGATGTGAGATTCCTGAGGAGGTTGTCTGACATTCATTGTCCATCTGGAAGAAGCTGGTCCTAATAAATATGCCTTTTTAAAGTGATTTAAATGTGAGTGGCCTTAATCCTTGATTTTATTTAAAAACGGTATTTTGCAATATCACACTATCTGAGATTTTTCTCTCCCCGGTTGTATGGTGGAGCCTATACTGAAGGTGAGGATTCCTATAGAGTGGATACGAAAGAGGGTTTAGGATCCCATAAAAATTCCTAAAAGGCGTTTCATTCACCTAAATCTGGTGAGTGCATTGGATGTTGGTTTGCACGGGTGGAAGGGGGACGTTTTCTTTGCATTAGAAGAATTTTTGATCTTTTTGCACAAATTTTTTGAGATTTATGAACTTTTGTTGTCTATTATCATGATGGACTTTCACTACTAATATAATTTTCTATATATGTTTGCACTTTATATATTGATTTGATATAGAGGTCTATGTTTGCGCTGTTTATTTATATTTATCACATTTTGTGTTCATCACATTGCACAGCAGCAGGATAGATCCTGTAGTAGTGTTTTTTCACTTGGCGCGGGAAGAATTTTTAGTTTTTTAACTTTTTTTTTTGTTTTGTTTTTTAAAGTTTATTTTGTTTTTTTAAAACTAAAATCTCACTGCAGATGAATGCAGGAAAACGATTCAGAGCCTGCTTTGAGACCTTCTTTTCCTGCATTGGCGCAGCCTGCCAACAGCAAGCTTGGGGCCTATAGAGCTACAGAAGCATTTATTACTGTAAGGCCACGCGCTGCTGTTTAAATTCCGGGATTCCATTGCTCAACACGGAGTGACGGATCATAGCCGGCTTTTGTAGGGATGGCTGAATGTACCCTCTGCTGCTTGGACTGTACATTTTATATAACATCCTTCTTTCTCTAGGGAGGAGGATGGTCAGTGGAAGGAGGATCAGAAACTGGAGGCACACAGTGATTGGGTACGGGATGTGGCTTGGGCTCCCTCCATTGGTCTTCCCACAAGCACAATCGCCAGCTGCTCGCAGGTAAAACCACCAACCAATCTATATCTGTGTGTAAATGTCCCCCGCTCCAATCAGGTGCACAGACTCTCCGGGGCCCGCCTTCTCCACCTGCAGACAGACAAATGCATAAGCCACACTCTGATGTGGGTTTTTTAATTTTTTTTGGTTTTTTTGCCGGGCTGCAACAAGCTTTATTGGCTCCAGATAGGTGAGACAGACACTCTCTCCCTTGTAAGATGTGACTCCATCCCCACTGAAGTGTCTCAACCCATAGGTGTAGTCATAGGTCAGCCATTTTTACATATTTATTTCAGGTACTTGTATAGCGCCATCAATTTACATATATGTGCTGATCACATGAACCTCTCCCAAGAAAAAAACAAGAAAAACTCTAGCAGCAATACACACTAAACTGAGCATGTGCAGCTTTTCCCCCAAGCTCTGTGCTATTAGAAAAATATTGGAGACAGTAGAAGAAAAGGAGGATTTGGCCTACCTAATCGGTGGTTATCCCCTCTTCAGTCCATCATGAATGCTGCTGCCAGACTCATCATCTTACTAACCGTTCTGTATCTGCCATCCCTCTCTGCCAATCCCTCCACTGGCCTCCACTGTGTCCTCCACCCCTCTCTACCAATCCCTCCACTGGCCTCCACTGTGTCCTCCACCCCTCTCTACCAATCCCTCCACTGGCCTCCACTCAGTGTCCTCCACCCCTCTCTACCAATCCCTCCACTGGCCTCCACTGTGTCCTCCATTCCTCTATGCCAATCCCTCCACTCAGTGTCCTCCACTCCTCCACCCCTCTCTGCCAATCCCTCCACTCGGTGTCCTCCACCCCTCTCTGCCAATCCCTCCACTCAGTGTCCTCCACCCCTCTCTGCCAATCCCTCCACTGGCCTCCACTGTGTCCTCCACCCCTCTCTACCAATCCCTCCACTGGCCTCCACTGTGTCCTCCATTCCTCTATGCCAGTCCCTCCACTCAGTGTCCTCCACTCCTCCACCCCTCTCTGCCAATCCCTCCACTCAGTGTCCTCCACCCCTCTCTGCCAATCTCTCCACATATAAAGCCATTTATAACTCCGCCCCCAATTACATCACCAATCTTGTCTCCAAACATGACCCAAACTGTCCTCTCCGCTCCTCCCACGACCTTCTGCTCTCTAGATCCCTTGTCTCCTCCTTCCATGCTCATCTCCAGGACTTCTCCAGCGCCTCCCCCATCCTCTGGAACGCTCTACCCCAATCTAATCAGCCTATCGCCTACTCTGCCTAATTTTAGGCGATCTCTAAAAACCTCTCTTCAGGGAAGCCTATCCCGCCCTCAGCTAATAATGGAATCTTCTATTCCTCCTACCAGTCCATCCCCCACAGTTATTACCTTTTGTACCACTAGCCCCTCCCTCCTAGATTGTAAGCTCCCAGGATCAGGGCCCTCCTATCCCTCTTGTATTGAACTGTATTGTTGCTGTATTGTCTCCCGTTATATTGTAAAGCGCTGAGCAAACTGTTGGCGCCATAAATCCTGTATAATAATAATAATAATATATATTGTACATTCACATCAGTCCCTAACCCTCAAGGGGCGTACAATCTAAGGGCCCTAACCCTCAAGGGTGTACAATCTAAGGGCCCTAACCCTCAAGGGTGTACAATCTAAGGGCCCTAACCCTCAAGGAGCGTACAATCTAAGGTCCCTAACCCTCAAGGGTGTACAATCTAAGGTCCCTAACCCTCAAGGGGCGTACGATCTAAGGTCCCTAACCCTCAAGGGGTGTACGATCTAAGGTCCCTAACCCTCAAGGGGCGTACAGTCTAAGGTCCCTAACCCTCAAGGGGCGTACAGTCTAAGGTCCCTAACCCTCAAGGGGCGTACAGTCTAAGGTCCCTAACCCTCAAGGGGCGTACAGTCTAAGGTCCCTAACCCTCAAGGGGCGTACAGTCTAAGGTCCCTAACCCTCAAGGGGCGTACAGTCTAAGGTCCCTAACCCTCAAGGGGCGTACAATCTAAGGTCCCCAACCCTCAAGGGGCGTACAATCTAAGGTCCCTAACCCTCAAGGGGCGTACAATCTAAGGTCCCTAACCCTCAAGGGGCGTACAATCTAAGGTCCCTAACCCTCAAGGGGCGTACAATCTAAGGTCCCCAACCCTCAAGGGGCGTACAATCTAAGGTCCCCAACCCTCAAGGGGCGTACAATCTAAGGTCCCTAACCCTCAAGGGGCGTACAGTCTAAGGTCCCTAACCCTCAAGGGGCGTACAGTCTAAGGTCCCTAACCCTCAAGGGGCGTACAATCTAAGATCCCTAACCCTCAAGGGGCGTACAATCTAAGGTCCCTAACTCACATTCGTACATACACATACTAGGGACAATTTAAACAGGATTCAATTAACCTGCCAGCATGTCTTTGAAGTGTTTGGAGGAAATCGGAGTAAACCCACGCAGGCACAGGGAGAACATGCAAACTCCAGGCAGGTGGTTGGGATTCGAACCAACGACCCGAGTACATATTAACTGACTCCCCTAACAAGTGTCGCTGTATCTTCCTTCCAGGATGGCAGAGTTTACATCTGGACTTGTGACGAACCCGCCACCAGCAGCTGGAACCCCAAGTTGTTGCACAAATTCAGTGATGTGGTCTGGCACGTGAGCTGGTCCATCACCGCCAATATCCTGGCTGTGTCTGGGGGAGATAACAAGGTGGGTACCCAGGTCCCTGGCACACAGAGTGCCCAAAACACTCAAAGCTGATCAAGTATGTAAATGGATGTACAAAGTGGATACATTATGGAGGATTCATGGTGGAAACCATTCAATAGTCTCACAAAGTATATTTTTATAGCCAGGGAACATGCAGAAGCTACTGTATTTTTCGCTCCATAAGATGCACTTTTTTTCCCCCAAAAAATGGGGGGAAATGTCTGTGTGTCTTATGGAGCGGCCGGCCCGGTTTTCCCCCCGTCGCCGCCGCCATGTTAGAATACCGCGCCGGCCGCTTGGCTCTTCTGTTGCACAAGAGAGGAGGAGTCCGAGTCAGCAGTGCAGCAGACTTTTAAAATACAGCCACTTACCTGTCCCTCGGTCCAGAGGTGTCCTCACCACCGCTGGTTTCACCGGCCGTCTTCTTTCCCTGGCGCCGTCATCTTTAGTGCGGGCACCCGGCTGTGACAGCTTGAGGCTTCACAGCCAGGTGCCCACTGCGCATGCGTGTGCTTACTGCCAAGCCGGCTCTGTGTGTCTATAAGACACACACAGCCCGGCTCAGCTTCGCTCCCTTCTTCTTCACTGGCTCTGATTGACAGCAGTGGGATCCAATGGCTTCCGCTGTTGTGTTTCAGCCAGTGAGAAGTGGGAGCGCAGAGAGATCCTCTGCTCTTGTGTACAGCTCTGGATCCAGATCAGATTCAGGTAAGTATGGGGGAGGGGAGAGCTGCATACAGAAGGCTTTTTCTTTATATGCATAGAATGCATGAAAGTAAAAAAACCTGCCTTTACAACCGCATAACCACTTTAAAGAGGACCTGTACTGTTCTAGCTATGCCCAAGAAAAGAAGATAAAAAACCTGGTCACCTGTGTGCTCTCAGTAGAGGCAGGACTTTGTTTCCTCATGTCAGAGCTGGCCCCCTGATGATTGGGGAACTGGGGGGGGTAATGGTGATGCAGCAGGAGATGTGGAGGAAGCACAGATCCGCAGAATGGATACAGCAGAAGCAGGGAGATCCTTGCACTGCAGGTCTTCAGGTACAGCTTCCTCTCCAGCAAAGGGAACAGTGAGCAGCACAATCATGACGTCACCAAAATCTGGTGAAACTGGCAGTTTGAGGCAGCCGTTTCAGGTTTCTCCAGCTCTGGTCATGTGACTAAAACCTTTTGGCATTTAGTCATGTGATCTCCGAAGGGAAGGGATTCAAGTCCAGAATAACTACTCTTCCTTTTCTGGAGATCTTGTGATCACATGGGGGGGGGGGCATATAGTTCCAGCTTTCCATCCTGGATTCTCTTTATTGAAAGCGTTATCCTCCTTTGTTTTTAGGTGACTCTGTGGAAGGAGTCCGTGGACGGCCAATGGGCTTGTATCAGCGACGTTAACAAGGGACAAGGAGCAGTGTCTGCCGTGACAGACGGACAACAGAACGAGCAGTGACGACCGCTCAGATGATCAATTTCTACTTCCTTTCGATGACCCCGTAGGACGATTTTTTTTTTTTATCGGAGGTTCTGAATCCCACCAGGACAATCTGCACATACTTGTCATTACCGCCTGCCCTGTCCTATGGAACTGCAGCGCCTTCATGTGGCCTCGTGAAGGAATACAGAACTTTACCGCCAAGCAGTTTTTTTTTTCCCCTCCAGAATGTTCTGCTTCCAGGGCAGTTAAAAGCTAATCAGTTATTACTTGTGACACCGGCCACCTTGATGCCTGTCAATTCTCACCTATTAGAATACGTGAGGCAAAATTTTCTATTTTCTCCACAGAGCACTCAAAGTCTGGCAGCCAGTGTTGGCGTTGCGGCAGCCATTTTGTTGGCTTTATTCATGGTTCTCTGAGGATACCAGAGAACTGCTTGGCCTCAGTCCCACCAATAACCTTCGCCAACTCAAACAATGGCAGCTGTACCACCTATGGTGGCAGATGACCAGAATTAAAGAGAGGACGGAACATTCGGGGGCAAATGCTTTAAAAAAAAAAGTGCCTGTGAAAGAAAACTTGCATCAGGAAAGGGCAACCTCAGCACTCCAGCCATGGTAAAACTACAAATCCCATCATCCCTCTGCCTATGGGAGTCATACCTGTGGCTGTCATTCTTGCAATGTCTCATCGGATTTGTAGTTCCATGGCGGCTGAAGCGCTGAGATTTCCTTACCCCCCCCCCCTCCCCCCGGTTCAGGTGTCCCCAGATGCATCATGGGTGGCTTTTTTGCACACGCCTGAATCTCACAGGGACCCAGTTATATCAATACCATGACTTGTATTCTGCGACCTCTGAGGAGTTTCTATTCAAAATAAAATCTGTTGTGGAGAAAATAAAACCTTCCCTCTCAGTTCTCCTTGTAAGAACAGTGGAAATTTTTCGCCATGTTGTTTACTTTGCAGGAGAAACTTTTTTTATGTTTAATTATTAAATAAAATTAGCCGAAATAAAATTATTGATTTAATAAATTATGTTTTTTTTTTTTTTGTCGGTAACTTTGTCCAAATGGAAAAGCCGGGATATAATGAAGGGAATTTACAAAGAATGCAGCGGACAGAATCTGGAGCGGCTGTGTCCAGGAACCAGTCAGCTTCTCTCTTCATTATGTTCTTTGAAGCTTTTAAAGATAGAAGCTGATTGGTTGCCATGAAGATCTGCTGTAATTTGATGAATTCACCTTTTGTATGTTTTATTTACAACAAACGCGCATCCCGTGCACCCTGCAGATCCCGTGCACCCTGCAGATCCCGTGCACCCTGCAGATCCCGTGCACCCTGCAGATCCCGTGCACCCTGCAGATCCCGTGCACCCTGCAGATCCCGGGCACCCTGCAGATCCCGGGCATCCCGTGCACCCCATACATCCCGCGCACCCCGGACGTTCCGTACGCCCCGCGCACCCCGGACGTTCCGTACGCCCCGCGCACCCCGGACGTTCCGTACGCCCCGCGCACCCCGGACGTTCCGTACGCCCCGCGCACCCCGGACGTTCCGTACGCCCCGCGCACCCCGGACGTTCCGTACGCCCCGCGCACCCCGGACGTTCCGTACGCCCCGCGCACCCCGGACGTTCCGTACGCCCCGCGCACCCCGCACGTTCCGTACGCACCCCGCACGTTCCGCGCACCCCGCGCACCCCGCACGTTCCGCGCACCCCGCACGTTCCGTACACCCCGCGCACCCCGCACGTTCCGTACACCCCGCGCACCCCGCACGTTCCGTACACCCCGCGCACCCCGCACGTTCCGTACACCCCGCGCACCCCGCACGTTCCGTACACCCCGCGCACCCCGCACGTTCCGTACACCCCGCGCACCCCGCACGTTCCGTACACCCCGCGCACCCCGCACGTTCCGTACACCCCGCGCACCCCGCACGTTCCGTACACCCCGCGCACCCTGCAGATCCTGCACATCCAGTACACCCCGCGCACCCTGCAGATCCTGCACATCCAGTACACCCCGCGCACCCTGCAGATCCTGCACATCCAGTACACCCCGTACTTCCTGCACATCACACACCCCTCACATCTCGTACAACCCGCATATCCCATACATCACGCACATCCTGCACGTTTTGTACACCCCGCACATCCTGGACAACATGCACATCCCGTGCACCCCTCAGATCCCGCACACCACACACATCCTGTACACCACGCATATCCTAATAGAAAGTGATACTAAACGAGTGCTGGATAAGATGGATAAAGCTGCTGGCATGAAACGTAAAACCTTCTATAAAATCATAAAATATATAAGCATGCAGCGCTAATAATAGAAAGATAACATAAAAACACATAAAATCTAATCTAGGCAATAAGTTGCGCTCTGTGGCGCTGAAATGGATAATGTTATAATTATGATAAAAGCAGCATCAGCGACCATACATATAAATAAGCGCTCAATGGCGCTGTAAATAATGACGCGTGAAAACGTCCAATCTCGCCGTCATAAGGGGCATATAGTGATGAAAAAGTTCAATAGTGGTACAATGGTGACAATCCGTGACCGAGGTGTTTAAAAGGATGAGTGTAGATTGCGCTAACCAGAACGCAAATTAGTGGGCATTTGAGTAAATCGAGACCAAATCCTGGTCATCAACATCTGGAAATTGCCTTCCTATTTACATAGTTAGTTTGGCTGAAAAAAGGCAAATCATGATCCAATTTGCTCCTGCAGGGGGAAAAAATTCCTTCCTGATCCCCTGAGAGGCAATCGGATATTTGTGTTTTGCATTTTTAAATCTGCCTAGCAACAAGAAAAAAAAAATGCAAAACGTGGCAAAAAAATGCAATGCAGAAACGGCTCAAAGGCAACCTGCCTAGGTGTGAACCGCGCCCTAATCAATCAGCCAAGGCGCTGAGCGTCTATTGCTACTTGCGTGTTTACCTTTCTATGTACATAACAAAGGCTCCAGGGAAGGGGATTCTGTATATTCCGATAAATGAAATACTGACAAAAGAAATACCTGAGATAAGCAGAGGAAGGAATCCTGAGTGTCCGCTCGTATCTTTGTATCCGTGTGATCATACACAGGAGCAAACACCGCAACAACGGAACCGAGAAATGTTTCCGAGGACGTTCCAATGTGGAATCCGTGTTCCTCCAGTGACCCAAAAATCCCATCATTGATCTTTCCTATAAATACGGAGCTGATGTACAGAGAGGGACACTTCATGCAGGAAACTTCACGTAAGTCGGGTGGGTGAACAGCGCAGTCTATTTTATTGATTTATTTATTTCAGGTACTTATATAGCGCCATCAATTTACGCAGCACTTTACATATATGCGTATATATATATATATATATATATACACACTGCATCTGAAAGCAATACCAAGCCCTCTGTATGTATCATAGTAATTTGGTCAGGCTGAAATATACAGCAATTAATATGGAGCTCTTTTAGTTTGCTAAGGGTTAAATCCCGAGCACTGGCAGCAGAGTTGGACCTGTGCTCCCCCACACAAAATGCAGCGGCTCTCCGGTGGTTTAACACTCCCCATCCCTGAATAGTGTTGATTGGAGGAGGGGGTCAGATCGCAGGAGAGCCGGGCCACTGCTAGATGTGTGAGAGCAGCAGTCTGACTCTCCAGCATGTTTCCCACAGTGGGGATTTTTAGGGTCCTTTCACACGGGGCGGGCCCGTTAAGCTCGGTGGAGGATCTCTCCGCTGAGCAAGCGGATGACAGCTCTGCACAGAGCTGTTCTCTCTCTTCAATGGGCGGTCGGATGAAAATGGACCTCCTGTCAGTTTTCATCCGACCCGATCCAACGGGGCGGATTGGATGTCGGTGGGTGTAAACAGACACATGTCCGTTTACACCCGCTGCTCCATAGAGGAGAATGGAGGTTCCAATTGGGTCCGCCTGAAAAACAGACAGGTGGACCAGATCAGAACATCAGTGTGAAAGAGCCCTTTCAAAGAAAAAAACGGATGTTTGCATCTGTTTTTTTTATCCGTTTACATCCATTTTTCATCCATTTTTTATCCGTTTACATCTGTGATAGGTGGCCCCCTGTGCAATAAGTCCATCCGTGACATTTCCTGGCTACTAAATATTCCACGCTCAACTGTTAGTGGGATTATAACCAAGTGGAAGCAACTGGGAACAACAGCCACTCAGCCACCAAGTGGTAGGCCACGTCACATGACAGGGCGGGGTCAGCGCATGCTGAAGCGCACAGTGCGCAGAAGTCGCCAACTGTCTGCAGAGTCAATAGCTAAAGACCTCCAAACTTGGTGTGGCCTTCAGATGAGCCCAACAACAGTGCGTAGAGAGCTTCATGGAATGGGTTTCCATGGCCGAGCAGCTGCATCCAAGCCTTCCATCACCAAGTGCAATGCAAAGCGTTGGATGCCGTGGTGTAAAGCACGCTGCCACTGGACTCTAGAGCAGAGGAGATGTGTTCTCTGGAGTGACCAATCACACTTCTCTGTCTGGCAATCCGATGGACGTGTCTGGGTTTGGCGGTTGCCAGGAGAACGGTACTTACCTGACTGCATTGTGCCAAGTGTAAAGTTTGGTGGAGGGGGGATTACGGTGTGGGGTTATTTTTCAGGGGTTGGGCTTGGCCCCCTAGTTCCAGTGAAGGGAACTCTTAAGGCAACATTTTGGACAATTTCATGCTCCCAACTTTGTGGGAAGAGTTTGGGGATGGCCCCTTCCTGTTCCAACATGACTGCCCACCAGTGCACAAAGCAAGGTCCATAAAGACATGGAGGAGCCAGTTTGGGGTGGAGGAACTTGACTGTCCTGCACAGAATCCTGACCTCAACCCCATAGAACACCTTTGGGATGAATTAGAGCGGAGACTGTGAGCCGGGCCTCCTCCCCCGACATCAGTGCCTGACCTGACAAATGTGCTTCTGGAAGAATGGTCCAACCTTCCCATAGACACCCTCCTAAACCTTGTGGACGGCCTTCCCAGAAGAGTTGAAGCTGTTATACCTGCAAAGGGTGGGGCCAACTCCATATTGACCCCTACGGACTAAGACTGGGGGGCCATTAAAGGTCATGTGTGTGGAAAGGGTGGGGCCAACTCAATACTGAACCCTACGGACTAAGACTGGGGGGCCATTAAAGGTCATGTGTGTGGAAAGGGTGGGGCCAACTCAATACTGAACCCTACGGACTAAGACTGGGGGGCCATTAAAGGTCATGGGCGTGGAAAGGGTGGGGCCAACTCAAAACTGAACCCTACGGACTAAGACTGGGGGGCCATTAAAGGTCATGTGTGTGGAAAGGGTGAGGCCAACTCAATACTGAACCCTACGGACTAAGACTGGGGGGCCATTAAAGGTCATGTGTGTGGAAAGGGTGGGGCCAACTCAATACTGAACCCTACGGACTAAGACTGGGGGGCCATTAAAGGTCATGGGCGTGGAAAGGCCGGCGGCCCGATACTTTCGGCAACATAGCGTGTATATATATATTATCATGCTTGCTCTTCCGTATTTTTGTAATTGTAATAATTTTTATATCAGTTGCTGGAGGGCGCTCTCAGTGATATTACTTTATTTAAAAAAAAAAAATGTGGTATAAGATAATAAGATAAAAAATGTAAAATAAAAAAATTAAAAAATAATTTGCAAAAAAAAAAAAGATATCAGCTGCATGGGGGGTGCATTGTTTTCAGTTGGTCGGCTGACTCATAGACTTGCGGAAAGGATCAACAAAGCACAACCACTGTTTAATATTACTGAACAGAAAGCAGAGTCTGCCCGTGTATCGGGACAATACCATCTGTGGGTGTAGGATTAGAACTTTTTTTTTTTTTTTTTAATGGTTGAACTGGATGGACTTTTGTCTTTTTTTCAGCCAGACTAACTATGTAATATGGCTTCCATTCCTGGTCCTCAAGCATTTTTTTTTCTGGTGATCTTTATGCGGAATCAGTTTCACGCCAGCCTCTGGTCTGTACAGTTTTTATCTTGCAGGCGCCGGCAGTGAGCAGGACTTCGGGATGAATTTCGGTAAAGTCGCTATCTTTGGGGTGGTCTTGTCCTGCCTGCTATGGACGGAGGAGGCCCAGGCTGGGCTGACCTTCCTGAGTCCAGCCGACATGCAGAAGATCGCAGTAAGTCGTGATTATCTCATCATTTTATATTCAAAAATCTGCAGAGTGTTCTCTAAGTCTGGGAAGGGGGAGGGGGCTGGTCAATACAACTGCCACTTTCTCACATGGGAGTCGCACCATCGCAGGCTGTAATGCTGCAGAGCTTTGATTGCTAGTGATAGAGCCGCTGAGGGGTGACAACTCCCGGGTTCTCAGGTTGACCATGCACTGTGCAATCTGATTGTGGTTATGATTTGCTGCCCTGGGGAGAGAGAGAGCGACGCAGTTATTATTGCATCCACTGACACCACTGTTGGTGTTTATTATTGAGTTCATTGACACCAATGCTGGGGGTTATTATTGCGTCTATTGACACCAATGCTGGGGGTTATTATTGAGTCCAATGACACCAATGCTGGGGGTTTTTATTGCGTCTATTGACACCAATGCTGGGGGTTATTATTGAGTCCACTGACACCACTGTTGGGGGTTATTATTGAGTCCATCGACACCAATGCTGGGGGTTATTATTGAGTCCACTGACACCACTGTTGGGGGTTATTATTGAGTCCATCTACACCAATGTTGGGGGTTATTATTGAGTCCATCGACACCAATGCTGGGGGTTATTATTGAGTCCACTGACACCAATGCTGGGGGTTATTATTGAGTCCATCGACACCACTGTTGGGGGTTATTATTGCGTCCATCGACACCAATGCTGGGGGTTATTATTGAGTCCATCGACACCACTGTTGGGGGTTATTATTGAGTCCATCGACACCAATGCTGGGGGTTATTATTGCGTCCATCGACACCAATGCTGGGGATTATTATTGCGTCCATCGACACCACTGTTGGGGGTTATTATTGCATCAGCACTGAGGGCTATTGTACTCCAACTTTTTTAGTCTGCATTGTAATAAGCTGCAAAAAATGCAAGAAGACAAGCATTTCTGAGCATTGAGGGGCGAAATTTCGCTGCTATTGTACGGCCCACTAGACGTGTTGGGGTCGGCATTTGAGCCCCTCTATAATTTTTCATTTGACCACCATTGCTCTAGGTTGAATGCTATTTATTTAGGATTAAAGTAAATTGGGAAAATACCACATTATGGCCACTAGATGGCGCTGACAATCATAGTAGATAAGTATTTATTGCCTATGACTGTCAGCTCCATCTAGTGGCCATAATGTGGAATTTTTCTGACTCACTCTATTCTTTAGGAATGAATAACATTCGACCTGGAGAGAAACTATCATAATAACGTTTGATTTTGCCCCAGGTTTGCCCCAAACTGATAGCTACAGCTGCCTTGTGTGGAATCTGAGCAACACAGATACCTCAGGAGCCTGTCCAGATGTAACAATTAAGTAAAATGAAATGATTCCATTAGAAGACATCGGCACTAACAATGGATTGGTTTTCTCTCTGTGTCCAGGAGAGGCAATCGCAGAATAAGCTGAGACACGGCAATATGAATCGCAGGGGTGTGGAGGATGACCTGGCCGAGGAGGAGATCGGGGTTCGTATTCTTCATGCTGCTCTTTCATGATTATAATTCCATTTTTACAACCAGCTGCAGTGGGACTACAACTCCCAGCATGTGTACTTTGCATCGTGCACAATATAGTTTAAAGCCGACCTTCGTCTCCTCCCCTTCAGTCTTGCGCAGGTGTACCGGCTCCTCCCCTTCAGTCTTGCGCAGGTGTACCGGCTCCTCCCCTTCAGTCTTGCGCAGGTGTACCGGCTCCTCCCCTTCAGTCTTGCTCAGGTATACCACCTCCTCCCCTCCAGTCTTGCTCCGGTCTACCGGCTCCTCCCCTTCAATCTTGCCCAGTTGTAGTGGCTCCTCCCCTCCAGTCTTGCCCAATTGTAGTGGCTCCTCCCCTCCAGTCTTGCACAGTTGTACCGGCTCCTCCCCTCCAGTCTTGCCCTGTTGTATTGGCTCCTCCCCTCCAGCCTTGCAGTTGTACCGGCTCCTCCCCTCCAGTCTTGCCCAGTTGTAGTGGCTCCTCCCCTCCAGTCTTGCACAGTTGTACCGGCTCCTCCCCTCCAGTCTTGCCCAGTTGTAGTGGCTCCTCCCCTCCAGTCTTGCACAGGTGTACCGGCTCCTCCCCTTCAGTCTTGCTCAGGTATACCACCTCCTCCCCTCCAGTCTTGCTCCGGTCTACCGGCTCCTCCCCTTCAATCTTGCCCAGTTGTAGTGGCTCCTCCCCTCCAGTCTTGCCCAGTTGTAGTGGCTCCTCCCCTCCAGTCTTGCACAGTTGTACCGGCTCCTCCCCTCCAGTCTTGCCCTGTTGTAGTGGCTCCTCCCCTCCAGCCTTGCACAGTTGTACTGGCTCCTCCCCTCCAGTCTTGCCCAGTTGTAGTGGCTCCTCCCCTCCAGTCTTGCACAGTTGTACCGGCTCCTCCCCTCCAGTCTTGCCCAGTTGTAGTGGCTCCTCCCCTCCAGTCTTGCACAGGTGTACCGGCTCCTCCCCTGGACTGAAACGGCTTCCTCTGATGTCACTGCACACTCTGAGCGTCTCACAATGTGCATTAGAAGCTGCAGCAAGTCAGACAGAGCTCCACCTCATTTTCTGTCTGAATCAGCATCAGCTAGCCCTTTCCTTCCCCGCCCCTTTCATTTATTGGATTTCAGTTCTTTCAATCATGGAGGCTCAGCATTATGTGGGTGGTACCTAGAATGGTCTGTGTGCAGATACAGCCTGCCTAGGAATGCCCATTTCTCTAGGCTGAAACCCACCCATCATGGAATTTGGATATTTGCATAACCCCTCGAAAGAACAAGGAAGAAAGAGGAGTACTGAGGCAGGGTGTTGTGATGTTTTTAAGATGCTATGTACATCACTCTGCCAGCCCCTCCCACCAGCCATGATCTGCTTGAATTGCATAGAGAAGCACAGAGACCCAGTGATGACATCACTGGATCTGATATATGTAATAACAAGAGAAAGGATTTATTTTAAAATGTCATTAGTATGTTGATAAGGAGGAGGGACCAGCGGAGGCAAACTATAGGCAGATGAAACTTCATCTTTAAAGACTGCACACACGTTATTATTTTAAAGGTTTCATCAAAGTTTTTTAAAAATGCTGCCGGTACGGAACAACACTCCTTGATCCTGCCAGAAATCCAGAGAGCTACTGACTTCGTATGGTGAGCTGACAACACACTGCCTCTGCTGCACTGAAATCCTAAGTAAGGTTGTCAGCTGTTCCCCTCCTTCCCTACTACAAATGAGGGCCGATGCTGGATTGTGCAGTGCAGTGCAGGGGACACCGTCAGAGAGGAGGGGAGTGTTGCAGCCAGAGCTTCGTCTTTTATATTTACCAATACTGGAGTCCCGCTAAAAGATCATAAACCTGGAACTGGGCTTTAGGTTGGTTATTTGGGCAACATAGCAAATGTACGTAATACCGCCACGTATACACCCATGTATACCGCCACATATACTACCACGTATACCGCCACATATACACCCATGTATACCGCCAGATATACACCCACGTATACCGCCACATATACTACCACGTATACCGCCACATATACTACCATGTATACAGCCACATATACAATCATGTATACAGCCACGTATACCGACACATATACAGCCACTAATACAACCACGTATACACCCACATATACAATCATGTATACAGCCACGTATACCGACACATATACAGCCACTAATACAACCACGTATACACCCATGTATACCGCCACGTATACACCCAGATATACAGCCACGTATACACCCATATATATCGCCATGTATACCACCACATACTGCCCACCACAGGATCCCGCTAAGCTTCCTTTCTGGACTTCCAGGTGACCTTCCCTCTGGATATGAGTATGAAGATGACGCAGGAGCAGTTCCAGAAGCAGAAGGCTGCGGTGAAGGACTTCTTGTACTCCTTCCTCTCTCTGGGGTCATCACAAGGTAAGGACACACTGCGCTCATACCATGCACACACCACACACTGTGCACACTGCACACCCCACGTACATACTACACACCCCACACACACCGCACATACTGCACACACCCCACGCACGTACCGCACACATACAACACACCGCGCTCATACTGCACACCGTGCACATACACCACACACTGCACAAACACCATGCACATACCACTACACACTGCACACACTACTACACACTGCGCGCACATCGCACACATACTGCACACACCACGCACATACCGCAAACCCCACACATACCGCACACCCCACACATACCACGCACACCCCACACATACTGCACACTCCACACACCGCGCACATACCACACACACTGCGCGCACATTGCACACACACCACGCACGTACCGCACACATACTGCACACTCCACAGGGGATGATTTTTATTTTTGTGGACTTTTATTATTTGTTGATATGTGTGTATATATATATATATATATATATATATATATATGTGTCAATTAGAAGTGAGGAATGGCAGCAAGTAAATGGATGAAAAAAAAAAAAAAATATATATATATATACACACATATACAGTTGTGGCCAAAATTATTCAACCCCCAATGCTGTAAAGGGGTTTAGGGACTATAGTGTACATTTGGAATTGTATTCAGAATCAAATCCTACAAGGACGTTGTAACTACCCAAATGCAACTAAAATGACATCAATTGTTTATGTAATACAGTAGTAAATGGTTCTTATGTGGTTTCTTCATTGCCACAATTATTCAACCCCTTAAAGACTACCACTCTGAAGAACAGAGGTTCATACAGGTGCTTTCCATCAGGTATTGAAAACACCTGTGGATGTCACCGAGCAGCAATCAAGCATAATAAGCACCAATTAGGCAGCTTTAAAATGACTGTGATACTCAGCTCCTTCTAGACATTTACTGGTGTGGTTACAAACATGGTGAAGGCAAGAGAATGGTCCAGGAAGACAAGAGAAGAGGTGATTTCTCTTCACAGGAAGGGCAATGGCTATAAGAAGATTGCAAAGATGTTAAACATACCAAGAGACACCTTAGGAAGCATCATTCGCAAATTCAAGGCAAAGGGCACTGTTGAAACGCTACCTGGTCGTGGCAGAAAGAAGATGCTGACTTCGACTGCTGTGCGCTACCTGAAGCGTAGAGTGGAGAGAAGTCCCCGTGTGACTGCTGAGGAACTGAGAAAAGATTTGTCAGATGTGGGTACAGAAGTTTCAGCCCAGACAATAAGACGCACACTGCGTAATGAAGGCCTCCGTGCCAGAACTCCCAGGCGTACCCCCTTGCTGTCTCCAAAGAATAAGAAGAGTCGACTGCAGTATGCCAAAAGCCATGTGGACAAACCACAAAAGTTGTGGGATAGTGTTCTGTGGACTGATGAAACAAAATTAGAACTGTTTGGGCCCATGGATCAACGCTATGTTTGGAGGAGGAAGAACAAGGCCTATGATGAAAAGAACACCTTGCCTACTGTGAAGCATGGTGGAGGGTCAATCATGCTTTGGGGCTGTTTTGCTTCTGCAGGTACAGGGAAGCTTCAGCGTGTGCAAGGTACCATGAATTCTCTTCAGTACCAGGAGATATTGGATGGAAACGTGATGCAGTCCGTCACACACCTGAGGCTTGGGAGACGTTGGACCTTTCAACAGGACAATGATCCCAAGCATACCTCCAAGTCCACTAGAGCATGGTTGCAGAGGAAAGGCTGGAACATTTTGGAGTGGCCATCGCAGTCACCAGACTTAAATCCGATTGAGAACCTCTGGTGGGACTTAAAGAAAGCAGTTGCAGTGCGCAAGCCTAAGAATGTGACTGAACTGGAGGCCTTTGCCCATGAAGAATGGGCGAAGATACCCGTAGATCGCTGCAAGACACTTGTGTCAAGCTATGCTTCACGTTTAAAAGCTGTTATAACTGTAAAAGGATGCTGTACTAAGTACTAAGATTGAATGTCACTTGGGGGTTGAATAAAACTGATAATGCTGTGAGCACAGAAAAGACATTTGTGGTTATTTCATTATAACTGTTATGTTATATTTGTCTGACCTACAAGTGCCTCTTTAATGTAAATGTAAGCAAGATGACTGAATGATCAAAAGCAATGTCAAACTGGCCAAAACACTCAATTTCAGTGGGGGTTGAATAATTTTGGCCACAACTGTACATATATATATATATACACACATGCATTTGTGCATGGGGGTAACAGTAGGTGGGGGGGGGGTAGTTCTTCTTTGAAGAGAACCTGTCACTGTACCCGGAACGGGCAAAATAAAGTACAAGGGGGACTCCTCCTGAAGGGTGGTGTATGATAGCTTGTCTCTTCCTTTCCAGATACAGAGGACAAGAAGGAAAATCCTGAGAGCCAATGAGAATGAAAATCTGCAAATCTCTGGTACCCCTCCTGGACACTACCCTAATGTCTTTATTATCTCGGTGTAACCTGAAATAAACTATATTTATGGCAGAAGCTGTTAGTTGTGCTTTTTGGGATACAGAAGATGTTGAGCAAATGCCCCAGATCCTCATCATGTACCGCTCCCCTATCCTTGGGGGCTTTGTGGGATGCAGACAATGTTGGGCCAATACCCCAGATCTCCATCATGTACCGCTCCCCTATCCTTGAGGGCTTTGTGGGATGCAGACAATGTTGGGCCAATACCCCAGATCTCCATCATGTACCGCTCCCCTATCCTTGAGGGCTTTGTGGGATGCAGACAATGTTGGGCCAATACCCCAGATCTCCATCATGTACCGCTCCCCTATCCTTGGGGGCTTTGTGGGATGCAGAAGATGTTGGGCCAATACCCCCAGATCCTCATCATGTACCGCTCCCCTATCCTTGAGGGCTTTGTGGGATGCAGACAATGTTGGGCCAATACCCCAGATCTTCATCATGTACCGCTCCCCTATCCTTGGGGGCTTTGTGGGATGCAGAAGATGTTGGGCCAATACCCCAGATCTCCATCATGTACCGCTCCCCTATCTTTGGGGGCTCTGTGGGATGCAGACAATGTTGGGCCAATACCCCAGATCTCCATCATGTAATGCTCCCCTATCCTTGGGGGCTCTGTGGGATGCAGCAGATGTTGGGCCAATACCCCAGATCTCCATCATGTACCGCTCCCCTATCTTTGGGGGCTCTGTGGGATGCAGACAATGTTGGGCCAATACCCCAGATCTCCATCATGTACCGCTCCCCTATCCTTGGGGGCTTTGTGGGATGCAGAAGATGTTGGGCCAATACCCCAGATCTCCATCATGTAATGCTCCCCTATCCTTGGGGGCTCTGTGGGATGCAGCAGATGTTGGGCCAATACCCCCAGATCCCCATCATGTACCGCTCCCCTATCCTTGGGGGCTTTGTGGGATGCAGCAGATGTTGGGCCAATACCCCCAGATCCCCATCATGTACCGCTCCCCTATCCTCAGGGGTTTACATGGCTCCCTTTCATTCTTCCAGTGCAGTTTAATAGAATGAAAATTGCAGCTGGTTGTTGGAGAGCAATGCAAACAGTTGATCTGGGTATCAGAGGATGGTGCAGATTAAACATCAGATATAATTCTCCATGTTTACAGCAGTATGCCCAGTAACACGTCAATGTAACACCTCCAGGTATTTATTAACCTCAGAGATCACAGTACTGACAATGCCTTCAACTCTCCATGGACGGTCCGTGGGGTCAGGGCTGTTTTGGCAGCAAAAAGGGAGACCTACTCAATATTAGCTAGGTGGTCATAATGTTATGGCTGATCGGTGTATTTCAGTAGTAAAACCAGAATATGATGTCAATGTATGGAGGTAACATAGTGAGGTGAAGAATCCAACTGAAATACGAAATAAATCTATTGTTTAATAGACGTCATCCAATAAAAAGTGGTAAACAAAACGCTGGTTATTCTGAGTCCAGAACTCCCAACAAAGACATTCAATTTAAAACAAGGCACCAACGGGCTTCTTCCTCAAAAACAAAAACAGAACATTTTCATCAAAGACCCCCCCGGGTCATAAGGCACTTATATATTATAGAGCCGGTAAGTGTTTTCACGGACACTTGCCATAACGGATTTCAGGGGTAAGTTCTTGACCCGGGCGATTTCCTCAACAGTGTGCAGGGCGAGACCTGGGTGTGCAAATTTACACAGGCTTTTAGATACCTGGAAATAAATCAAAATATGGATTATTCCTACAAAGTGAATTGCATGGAGTTTGTATAACCGCCACATTTTACTGAGGCTTCAGGGGTGAACCATACGGCACGTTAATATGCTTCCAAACTGATCTTACTGTGTGTGCGTGTGTGTCTGTGCGTGTGTGTCTGTGCGTGTGTGCCTGTGCGTGTGTGTCTGTGTGTGTGTGTCTGTGCGTGTGTGTCTGTGCGTGTGTGTCTGTGCGTGTGTGTCTGTGCGTGTGTGTATGTATATATATGACTGTAAGCTCCTCTGGTGCAGAGAATGCTGCAATTGGCTCAGTGTTCTCTGTACAGCACTATGGAATATGCTGGAGCTATATAAATGAATAATAATAATGTATGACTGCTGGGGGACAGTAGAGTGTAAGGTCCTCCGATGCAGGGAGAGAAAGCAAAGCGAGACAGAGAAAGCGAAGCGAGCGAGAGAGAGAGAAAGCAGAGAGAGAAAGGGAAGCGGGAGAGAGAGAGAAAGGGAAGCGGGAGAGAGAGAGAAAGGGAAGCGGGAGAGAGAGAAAGGGAAGCGGGAGAGAGAGAAAGGGAAGCGGGAGAGAGAGAAAGGGAAGCGGGAGAGAGAGAGGGAGAAAGGGAGGCGGGAGAGAGAGGGGGGGAAGCGGGAGAGAGAGGGGGAGCGGGAGAGAGAGAGAAAGGGAAGCGGGAGAGGGAGAGAGAGAGAAAGGGAAGCGGGAGAGAGAGAAAGAGAAAGGGAAGCGGGAGAGAGAGAAAGAGAAAGGGAAGCGGGAGAGAGAGAGAGAGAGAAAGGGAAGCGGGAGAGAGAAAGAGGGAGAAAGGGAAGCGAGAGAGAGAGAGGGAGGAAGGGAAGCGAGAGAGAGAGAGAGGGAGGAAGGGAAGCGAGAGAGAGGGAGAAAGGGAAGCGAGAGAGAGAGAGGGAGAAAGGGAAGCGGGAGAGAGAGAGAGGGAGAAAGGGAAGCGGGAGAGAGAGAGAGGGAGAAAGGGAAGCGAGAGAGAGAGAGAGGGAGAAAGGGAAGCGGGAGAGAGCGAGAGGGAGAAAGGGAAGCGGGAGAGAGCGAGAGCAAGGGAAGCGGGAGAGAGCGAGAGCAAGGGAAGCGGGAGAGAGAGAGAGCAAGGGAAGCGGGAGAGAGAGAGAGCAAGGGAAGCGGGAGAGAGAGAGAGCAAGGGAAGCGGGAGAGAGAGAGAGCAAGGGAAGCGGGAGAGAGAGAGAGAGCAAGGGAAGCGGGAGAGAGAGAGAGAGAGCAAGGGAAGCGGGAGAGAGAGAGAGAGCAAGGGAAGCGGGAGAGAGAGAGAGCAAGGGAGGCGGGAGAGAGAGGGGGGGAAGCGGGAGAGAGAGAGAAAGGGAAGCGGGAGAGGGAGAGAGAGAGAAAGGGAAGCGGGAGAGAGAGAAAGGGAAGCGGGAGAGAGAGGGAGGAAGGGAAGCGGGAGAGAGAGAGGGAGGAAGGGAAGCGAGAGAGAGAGGGGGAGAAAGGGAAGCGAGAGAGAGAGGGGGAGAAAGGGAAGCGAGAGAGAGAGAGAGAGAGAGAGGGAGAAAGGGAAGCGAGAGAGAGAGGGAAGCGAGAGAGAGAGGGAGAAAGGGAAGCGAGAGAGAGAGGGAGAAAGGGAAGCGAGAGAGAGAGAGGGAGAAAGGGAAGCGAGAGAGAGAGAGGGAGAAAGGGAAGCGGGAGAGAGAGAGAGAGCAAGGGAAGCGGGAGAGAGAGAGAGAGCAAGGGAAGCGGGAGAGAGAGCGCAAGGGAAGCGGGAGAGAGAGAGCGCAAGGGAAGCGGGAGAGAGAGAGAGCAAGGGAAGCGGGAGAGAGAGAGAGCAAGGGAAGCGGGAGAGAGAGAGAGCAAGGGAAGCGGGAGAGAGAGAGAGCAAGGGAAGCGGGAGAGAGAGCAAGGGAAGCGGGAGAGAGAGCAAGGGAAGCGGGAGAGAGAGCAAGGGAAGCGGGAGAGAGAGCAAGGGAAGCGGGAGAGCAAGGGAAGCGGGAGAGCAAGGGAAGCGGGAGAGAGAGAGCAAGGGAAGCGGGAGAGAGAGAGCAAGGGAAGCGGGAGAGAGAGAGCAAGGGAAGCGGGAGAGAGAGAGCAAGGGAAGCGGGAGAGAGAGAGCAAGGGAAGCGGGAGAGAGAGAGCAAGGGAAGCGGGAGAGAGAGAGCAAGGGAAGCGGGAGAGAAAGAGAAAGCGAAGCTGAAGAGAGAGAGAAAGCGAAGCGAGAGAGAGAGAAAGCGAAGCGGGAGAGAGAGAGCGAAGCTAGAGAGAGAGAGAGAAAGCGAAGCGAGAGAGGGGGGGAGAGGGAGAGAGGGGGGAGAGGGAGAGAGGGAAGCGGGAGAGAGAGAAGGCGAAGCGGGAGAGAGAGAAGGCGAAGCGGGAGAGAGAAAGCGAAGCGGGAGAGAGAAAGCGAAGCGGGAGAGAGAAAGCGAAGCGGGAGAGAGAAAGCGAAGCGGGAGAGAGAAAGCGAAGCGGGAGAGAGAAAGCGAAGCGGGGGGAGAAAGAAAGTGAAGCGGGGGGGAGAGAGAGAAAGCGAAGCGGGAGAGAGAGAAAAGCGAGAGAGAGAAAGCAAAGAGAGAGAGACAGAAAGCGAAGCGAGAGAGACAGAAAGCGAAGCGAGAGAGACAGAAAGCGAAGCGAGGGAGAGAAAGTGAAGCGAGAGAAAGCGAAGGGGGAGAGAAAGCGAAGGGAGAGAGAAAGCGAAGGGGGAGAGAAAGCGAAGGGGGAGAGAAAGCGAAGCGGGAGAGAGAAAGCGAAGCGGGAGAGAGAAAGCGAAGCGGGAGAGAAAGCGAAGCGGGAGAGAAAGCAAAGGGGGAGAGAAAGCGAAGGGGGAGAGAGAAAGCGAAGCGAGAGAGAGAGAAAGCGAAGGGGGAGAGAGAAAGCGAAGCGAGAGAAGAGAGAGAACTGAAGACATTTTTGTAGAATGGAAGGAGAACCGTTTGTATGAACCATCTGCTACAGGATGGAAGACATACAGAGTGCGGTTGCTGTGGGTAGGGAGGAGACGTCTCGCACGGCCCGGTCTCTATGATTGGTCACCTGTCCTGGATTACCTGTCTGGGTACAAAGAACGGAGCATCTGTTTCTATGATCAGCTTGTCCAGGGGGATCTGGCTGACAGCGTCCCGCGCACTCGCTGCTGAAGGGTACGTCAGGACGGCGGTAAAGCCCACAGACATGTTCGGAAATTCATTGAGGAAGGGTTCAATGTCTCTGTAGCTGCCAGTAAAGCAATGTCTGAAAACAGAGAACTCTGATTAAATGACCAGGGAAGGCAAAATATAAGCGCATTAACCCCTTCAAGCCCAGGCCAATTTTCAGCTTTCAGCGCTATCACACTTTCAATGACGATTACACGGTCATGCAACACTGTACCCATATGAGTTTTTAGCATTTTTTTTTTTGAGACAGATAAAACTTTATTTTTTGGTGTTATTCACCACTGGGATTATTTTTTTTTTGCTATATAAATGAAAGAGTCCAAAAATTGTGAAAAAAAGTGTTTTCTTATAAACTTTTGCAAATAAATAATCTTTTTTCATTAATCTTGGGCAAAATGTATTCAGCTATCTTTTTTAAAAAAAAAACCCAAATTAGTTTATAACCAAAAATTATAATTTTTCAAAATGTTGTTTTACATTTTTATATTATTTATGTTTTTTTACCATACTGTCACCCTAGCAGTACAGTGTCACCATACTGACCCTGTACTTGTGGGGGGTGATGAAGATTTTTTTTTTTCTTTTTTTTTTTTATGCTGATTGCTTTTACACCCATAAAGTCTGTAAAAGCAATCATTTCTCCTTCTCTCTGGCTGCATTCCTGCAGCCATTGAGAAATACTGAGTGAGCTGTGATTGGTCACAGCTTGTCACATGGTACAAGGCTGTTGTGAATAGCCCTGTACCATGTGATTTCTGTGATCATTCACAGATTTCACACGTAGTAAGAAATATCAGAAGTGACATCTTGCTTACTACTCTTCATGTGATCACTGATTGGCCAATCAGTGATCACTTGATCGGGACCTCACACAGAGGTTACGTACAGCGATCCAGAGGACACAGCAGGCACCGGATTCTGGTGCCACGCGTTCCCTGGGAGCGCGCACAGGCAGGGAAGCGGGAGGATATTTATAAATGGCCAACCGCCCCTGCACTGCTCCCGTCCTACTAAATACTGTGTGAGCTGTGATTGGTCACAGCTTGTCATATGGTACAAGGCTGTTGTGAATAGCCCTGTACCATGTGACCTCTGTGATCATTCACAGATTTCACACGTAGTAAGCAGTGATGTCAGAAGTGACATCTTGCTTACTCCTATTCATGTGATCACAGTGTCTAATTGGGATGATTATTAATTGATGATTGTACAGTATAATCACGGCCAGAAGATGTTGGCACAAGACTGGACAGACTGCTCACCGATGTATCTTGTAGTCATGGGGAACCCACTTCTTCATGATCCTGAACAGGTCCTCGTCTGCATCTCGGCAATGAATGACCAGAGGCTTCCCCAGAGGCACGGCCAGCTTCAGCTGCTTCTCGAAAACCTTTCCACATGGAAATGGAGACTTAGCACAAGGCTGATATCAAAAGGTGCAAAGCTGTGCTGCTAACCAGCTCCACCCGCATACGAAAACACACAATCACTGGTATACGAAGGAAAAGACCAAAATGTTGACCACTTCCGGTCCGGACACTTTCACCCCCTTCTAGTCCGGACACCCCCCCCCCTTCCAGTCCGGACACTTTCCCCCCCCTTCCAGTCCGGACACTTTCCCCCCCCTTCCAGTCCGGACACTTTCACCCCCCTTCCAGTCCGGACACTTTCACCCCCCTTCCAGTCCGGACACTTTCACCCCCCTTCCAGTCCGGACACTTTCCCCCTCTTCCAGTCCGGACACTTTCCCCCTCTTCCAGTCCGGACACTTTCACCCCCTTCCAGTCCGGACACTTTCACCCCCTTCCAGTCCGGACACTTTCACCCCCTTCCAGTCCGGACACTTTCACCCCTTTCCAGTCCGGACACTTTCCCCCCCTTCCAGTCCGGACACTTTCCCCCCCTTCCAGTCCGGACACTTTCCCCCCCTTCCAGTCCGGACACTTTCCCCCCCTTCCAGTCCGGACACTTTCACCGTCTTCCAGTCCGGACACTTTCACCGTCTTCCAGTCCGGACACTTTCACCGTCTTCCAGTCCGGACACTTTCACCGTCTTCCAGTCCGGACACTTTTACCGTCTTCCAGTCCGGACACTTTCACCGTCTTCCAGTCCGGACACTTTCACCGTCTTCCAGTCCGGACACTTTCACCGTCTTCCAGTCCGGACACTTTCACCCCCTTCCAGTCCGGACACTTTCACCCCCTTCCAGTCCGGACACTTTCACCCCCTTCCAGTCCGGACACTTTCACCCCCTTCCAGTCCGGACACTTTCACCCCCTTCCAGTCCGGACACTTTCACCCCCTTCCAGTCCGGACACTTTCCCCCCCTTCCAGTCCGGACACTTTCCCCCCCTTCCAGTCCGGACACTTTCCCCCCCTTCCAGTCCGGACACTTTCACCGTCTTCCAGTCCGGACACTTTCACCGTCTTCCAGTCCGGACACTTTCACCGTCTTCCAGTCCGGACACTTTCACCGTCTTCCAGTCCGGACACTTTCACCGTCTTCCAGTCCGGACACTTTCACCGTCTTCCAGTCCGGACACTTTCACCGTCTTCCAGTCCGGACACTTTCACCGTCTTCCAGTCCGGACACTTTCACCGTCTTCCAGTCCGGACACTTTCACCCCCTTCCAGTCCGGACACTTTCACCCCCTTCCAGTCCGGACACTTTCACCCCCTTCCAGTCCGGACACTTTCACCCCCTTCCAGTCCAGGCCAATTTTCAGCTATTTTCTATCACACTTTGAATGACAATTGCGCGGTCCGGACACTTTCACCCCTTCCAGTCCGGACACTCCCCACCCCCTTCCAGTCCAGTCCGGACACTTTCACCGCCCCTTCCAGTCCGGACACTTTCACTCCCTTCCAGTCCGGACACTTTCCCCCCCCCCCCCCCCCCTTCCAGTCCGACACTTTCACTCCCTTCCAGTCCGGACACTCCCCACCCCCTTCCAGTCCAGTCCGGACACTTTCACTCCCTTCCAGTCCGGACACTTTCACCCCCTTCCAGTCCGGACACTTTCACCCCCTTCCAGTCCAGGCCAATTTTCAGCTATTTTCTATCACACTTTGAATGACAATTGCGCGGTCCGGACACTTTCACCCCTTCCAGTCCGGACACTCCCCACCCCCTTCCAGTCCAGTCCGGACACTTTCACCGCCCCTTCCAGTCCGGACACTTTCACTCCCTTCCAGTCCGGACACTTTCCCCCCCCCCCCCCCCCCTTCCAGTCCGACACTTTCACTCCCTTCCAGTCCGGACACTTTCCCCCCCCCCTTCCAGTCCGGACACTTCCCCCCCCCCCCCCTTCCAGTCCGGACACTTTCCCCCCCTTCCTGTCCAGGCCAATTTTCAGCTTTCAGCTCTATCACACTTTGAATGACAATTGCGCGGTCATGCAACACTGTACCCAGGTGAATTTTTTAGCATTTTTTTGAGACAGATAAAACTTTATTTTGGTGGTATTTATTCACCGCTGGGATTTTTTTTTTTTGCTATATAAATGAAAAAGTCCAAAAATTTAGAAAAAAAGTGCCTTTAAATCTAAAATTTTGCAACTAAATTTTTCTTCATAAATCTTAGTCAAAATTTATTCCGTTATCTTTTTAGTAAAAATAAAGAAAAATAACCCAAATTAGTTCATAACCAAAAATTATAATTTACAAAAAATTGTTTTTAAAATTTTTTTTTCTTATATATTATTTTTTATGTTTTTTTTTCCTACTGTCACCCCTAGCAGCACAGTGTCACCAGGGTGACACTGTACTACTTGTGGTGAGTAATGAAGATTTTTTTTTACACCGATTGCTTTTACACCCATAAAGGCTGTAAAAGCAATCATTTCTCCTTCTCTCTGGCAGCATTCTTGCAGCCATTGAGAAATACTGTGAGAGCTGTGATTGGTCACAGCTTGTCACATGGTACAAGGCTGTTGTGAATAGCCCTGTACCATGTGATCTCTGTGATCATTCGCAGATTTCACACGTAGTAAGCAATGATGTCAGAAGTGACATCTTCCTTACTACTCTTCATGTGATCACTTATTGGCCAATCAGTGATCACATGATCGGGACCTTGCACAGCGGTTCGCATGAACGGAGCGCGATTCTGATGCTGTGCGGAATTCACACAGAAAACGCTGGCAATTCCGCATCGCATCAGTGAGAACCCGGGCTGAAGGTAAAAAACCTTCTGTGTGCAGCTTCACCCCCTAATACCTACCGATCCAGAGATGAGCATGAGAGCAGCAGCTCTCCAGGCTTTCTGCCTCCTCCTTGGCTCAGAGACAGCAGCAGGAGTCACTGGCTCCCACTGCTGCCAATCACAACCAGTAAGGAGGGAGCGGGGCAGGCCAGGGCCGAGCCCTGCTGTGTGTGTCAATGGACACACACAGCGGGGGCTCAAGAGCGAGCACACACAAGTGCCCTCAATAGCAAGCGGTTTGCTATGAGGGCACTCAGCAGGGGGAGGAGCCAGTAACACCAGCGGAGACCCGAGAAGAGGAAAATTGGGAATGCTCTGTACAAAACAGAGAGCAGGTAAGTATCACATGTGTATTCTTGTTAAATAGAAACTGAGCCTTTAATAGCACTTTAAAAATAAAAAAAGCAGCTCAGTGGGAGGCGGGGCCCAAGACTGGGGTTATAATAATAATAATGAGATATATATATTCTTAAACTCCTTTTGACTCGTCAGAATCTGCCACCACATGACCTTCTGTGGTGCCTCCTCCAGAAGTGAGGACCAGTGAGCCGCTGCTGAAGTGTGGGCATGCTGCCAACTGGTCCCAATGGTACCCGTTGTTCAGATGACACCACGCCGCTGAAGTGTTAAGAACCCAAGAAGTCCCTGAGCCACCAGGCAAAGATCTAAATACCCCCTTGCTCTTCCATGTTGCAGAACTGCGGATTTAGGTAAATATTTGGGACATTTTGATTTTTTTTTTAATGCATGGGACAATTAGCTTGATGTGTTTTTTTAAAGTGATATTAGAGGCATTTAAAAAAAAAAAAAAAACCTTCAAAAGAAAAAAAAAAAAAACCATGTTATAATTACCTGCTCTGTGTAATGGTTTTACACAGAGCAGCCCCGATTCTCCTTTTCTTGGGCTCCTGGCCCCTCCCTCCTGCCAGGTGCCCCTGGAGAAAGCAGCTTGTTATGGGGGTACCCAAGCATGTTCAGTCCTGAGGTGCTGCTGTGCATCGATCCACACACAGAAGCACTGCTCGGCCCTGCCCCCTCTCTCATCACTGGCTGTGACTGACAGCAGCGGGAACCAATGGAAAGTGACAGGTGACCCGGAAATGATGCCATAGCTTTCCGGGTCACAACAAGAGATGAAGGAGAGCACCCATGTCTGCTCTCCTCCCTCCCTTCACCACCATGTTGCTCCCGAGCCCGCAGATGGGTGAGTTACCTGGGCTGTGTGGAAGCAATCGGGCAGCAGCGCAGCCGCCCGAATTCTTCCATCTGTCAGGCAGCGGGAACCAATGGAAAGTGACAGGTGACCCGGAAATGATGCCATCACTTTCCGGGTCACAACAAGAAGAGGAGAGCGCACGAGTCCGCTCTCCTCCCTCTCCTCACCACCATGTTGCTCCCGAGCCCGCAGATGGACGAGTTACCTGGGCTGTGTGGAAGCAATCGGGCAGCAGTGCAACCACCTGAATGCTTCCATTCGTCAGGCGTCTGCTTGTCAGTTTTGCACACAATCCTGGTGGCTGCAGCCACAAAATTGTGTGTAAAACCCCCGTATGATATACTGGCCTAGCAGCAAAAAGGTTAAGCCCTTGGCACCAGCGCTTCCCGGGGCTTTAAGGGTTTCAGAAGCCGGTAGGCGGGGCAGGGTTTAGGGTCATGTGACTTCTGTGACACACCCTCACGGCGGTCACATGATCGGAAAAGGTCCCGATCAAAAGAGGAGATCGGGACCTTTCCGTGAGTACGTGTGCTGGGAGCGTGCAGGGCAAACGCTCTCAGCGTGTTTTTTTTTTTTTTAAATAGAATGCAAATGTGCGGCCACTCAGCGTCTAGGCCCAGACGCCGGACATTTGCGTTCGGCTAGCGCCAAGAGGTTAACTGACTCCAGTATCCTGTGCTCTCTTTCTTACCTATCGTACCGCTCAAGATGCAAATAACCATTTAGACTTACCGCGTGCTGATCCGGGACGGTCGTGGAACATTTGTGGGAGTAATCCAGGCCCATCTCCCCATAAGCGATCGCTTTGGGGTGCCGCATAGCCTGCATCATCTCCTCCTGTAGTTGGTCGGTGTAGTACTGTGCGAAGTGAGGGTGACACCCGAACGCCCCCCAGACCAGGTTCTCGTTCAGCACGTGCCGCCAAGGAAGTCTCTCTAACGTGCGGGGGTCGCAGTAATCCGTGATGCAGCCCTGAAACTCCGAGGGGAAGGTGGAGGCGTACTGCCTGCGGAGATCGGCGAACGAACGCTTATGCTGCAGCCGCGCAAACAGCATGTCCAGGTGGCAGTGAGTGTCTATGAAGCCGTCGCGCAGGAACTTTGGGGTGCTGGAATCGTCGGTGGGAAAAATCTCCAACGTCCTTCGTGCAGCTTTCCTTTTGTCATCCGACGTCCACATTGTATCAAAGGATCGCGATCTGTCCCGTCGCGGTTGAATCTCGCCGTCGCTGTCACTGGACGTGTTATGGCTGAGCTCCGCGTTAAAGGAAACCTCTGAAACGCAGCTCTTGTCGAGGGTGTCCTGGCGCCACTTGTTTTGCTCTGCGTTGGGCTTGTACAAGGGACTGGTAGGCCATAAGTCTTTATAATGACTCCATGAGTTATTGTACAAATGACGAGGATACACAACGTAACCAGGGGTTGATGTCCCAGCTGTGCGGTCTTCCATGGGACAGCCCGGGAGAGGCTCGTCTTCCTGAGAAAATCTGGCCAACGTGCCCATATCTTCTATGTCAGAGAAGTCACTTCCTATAGACAGATCCTTTTCCGGATTATCTCCCTATTCCAAGACACAAAGTTAAAGAGAACCAGTCATGGTCAGGCTTTTAAGAGGAAAGGGGGGGAGGGGGTTCATTAGGGCTAGTCCCATTTGGTATGAATACGGCACAAAGAGAAACTTGTTGCCAATCAACCTTCACATTCGCTCTCTCCCCTGATGAATCAGAGGAGATAGTGGACAACACATGTGTGGGGGTTTGAGAGCGCTCTCCAGTGATGGTGGAGGTGAGCAGTACTGGCTGGGAGTGTCTTAACAACGTCCTGGCAACAAGGCAGAGCGGGATGATGTCACCTCTGGGAGTTTCTCAGTCAGGCTTCGGGAGGTACATAAATGGCCTATACCTATAGCAAAAGCATCATCCAACTTAGCCAAAGCTATACAGTGTGTTTTTATCTATAGTTGCCCCTTAACTACATAGGTAGTTTTCTTCGGTAAAGATGAACTAACCCTTTAAAACCTGTATTACTGCATTACAGAGATGAGTTCATTTGTGCCCTTTATATCTGCTGGGGTCAGCTTTAAGCTGGCTATACATATTACAATGTGAGAGTGGAAATTGCAGTATATAATGCACGGTGCAGGGGGGTCAGGAGTGGGTCGGGACTGCACAACACGCGGGGGTCGGGAGTGCGCCACACGCGGCTCACGGGGGTCGGGAGTGCGCCACACGCGGCTCACGGGGGTCGGGAGTGCGCCACACGCGGCTCACGGGGGTCGGGAGTGCGCCACACGCGGCTCACGGGGGTCGGGAGTGCGCCACACGCGGCTCACGGGGGTCGGGAGTGCGCCACACGCGGCTCACGGGGGTCGGGAGTGCGCCACACGCGGCTCACGGGGGTCGGGAGTGCGCCACACGCGGCTCACGGGGGTCGGGACAAACATCTTCCCCTCCACCACAAGCAAAAATACTCCCTTCGCTGTCACTGGACGTGTTATGGCTGAACTCCGCGTTAAAGGAAACCGCTGAAACGCAGCTCTTGTTGAGGGTGTCCTGGCGCCACTTGTTTTGCTCTGCGCTGGGCTTGTACAAGGGACTGGTAGGCCATAGGTCTTTATAGAGACTCCATGAGTTATTGTACAAATGACGAGGATACACAACGTAACCAGGGGTTGATGTCAGGAGTGGGTCGGGAGTGCGCAACACGCGGGGGTCGGGAGTGCGCAACACGCGGGGGTCGGGAGTGCGCAACACGCGGGGGTCGGGAGTGCGCAACACGCGGGGGTCGGGAGTGCGCAACACGCGGGGGTCGGGAGTGCGCAACACGCGGGGGTCGGGAGTGCGCAACACGCGGGGGTCGGGACACACATCTTCCCCTCCACCACAAGCAAAAATACTCCCTTCCAAGTGGTCTACACAACCTATCCCCAATTAGGCAGGCCATAACACAACACATATCTGGAAATCCAAACAGTCAGACTGTAAGTCAGTTTCAGACCATGTAAGATAGGATGGACTAATGTGCTTTGAATCTAGGAGCCAGCTAAAAAAAAAAAAAGGAGCCAAACTTCAGATTCCTATATTTTCTTTAGGCGACGCTTTAAAAGCCCCCTATAGGTCATGAGTTTAGCGTTACGGAGGTGGTTTGGTGCTAGAATTATGGCCCTCC
This sequence comes from Staurois parvus, assembly GCF_062004578.1. Classification (NCBI taxonomy): domain Eukaryota; kingdom Metazoa; phylum Chordata; class Amphibia; order Anura; family Ranidae; genus Staurois; species Staurois parvus. The sequence goes on from NW_028320265.1 coordinate 202,279, forward strand.
CTCTGGCGATGTGTAACGTGTAATAATGTAAACGTAAAAAAATGTGCTGCGCTACAAAATCAAAAAATGCACAACCCCTATAGATTATAACGAAAGCAAAAACACAGGACAGTGAACTAAAAAAAAAAAAAAAAAAAAAGTATTATTATATAAACCAAAGTCCAATCAGTTGGTGTTCTGCTGTGGACCCTCCTTGAGATAACGAGCACCGTGTGCAGGTATCACAGGATTCAAGTGCAAACTCTCCTCCACCATCACCCGCGGTTCACATCTGTGCGGTTGGTGCCGCTGCGGATCCACATGAAAATCTGTGCAGTCGCACCACCCGCACAGAGACATGCAGACCCGCGGGAGGTGCCTTTAGTTCTAATGGCACGCCGCCCGCACTGGAAAACGCAACGGTACTGGGAACCGAGGTTCTTGTGAGGGCTGCGGTTTCAAAAGAAGTGCAGGGACTTCTTTCCCTGCGTGTCACGGGAGTCCATCCAAATGAATGGGCTCTCGTGCCTTTGCAAAACGTGGCCCGCACGGCCACATGGGTGTGAACTGGGGGTCAATCTACTCGCCTCCAGCAGTGTGACCTCACATTATACATTTGGTCCCAAACGTACTGGACTCTGACGTTCAACTTGATGAAGATTAACTCCAAGGTTGCCCCCTGCAGATAACCGCATTCAGCAGGTACACAACCTCACCAGGTATGAGGAGCATCCAGTAATGTACATCTTAAGGCACAAGATGGCCGTGTCGTCCACAGCAGCATAGACCAGTCAACCCACTACAGGCTCCCAACTGTCACCAAACTGTAATGCAAGGCAAAGCACGGGCCCTGTATGTATAATGCAATTGCCTTACTATAATGATGATCCTGGAGCGGTGTGGCTCAGTATACCGCTGTATCGATCTTGACGTCATCAGCACGCTCCTCCCCAATGCGTTTCGTCACCAATCACGTGACTTTATCAAGGGAATCTGGTATGTAACGTGTAATCACTGTTTTCATGCGGACTCCCCCGCACATGTGCTTACATTTGTATATGTATGGGGGGGGGGGGTATAGGATTTTACATGCTTGGATGTAACTTTAATTTCTGGCAATTACAAAAAAAAACAATTTTTTAAGTTAACTTTTTTTTTTTCCATCACGAGGGACAAAAAGTCCCCTATGTGATGATTTGTTGGTGACAGGTTCTCTTTTGTGAGACATGCAGCGTCTCAATAAAAAAAAAAAAAAAAAGACCCTGCAAATCTCCCGTGCTCCACTAGGGAGGGAACTTTACTGGCGTGTGTGGAAGCAATCGGGCGGCCTGAACGCCTTCTCCTGACAAGTGAGCACGGCTAAATGTAGATAAAACAACCCCTATACTAACTATTGTATTTTTCGCTCCATAAGACGCACTTTTTTCCCCACAAAAAAGGGGGGAAAATGTCAGTGCGTCTTATGGAGCGAATATAAAGCGGCCGGTCCGGTATTTCTCCCGCCACCATGTCAGAATACCGGGCCGGCCGCTCAGCTGTTCTCTCCTGCAGGGCCTTACCTGTTCCTCGCTCCAGCGTTGCAGTCTTCCCGCGCTGGCTTCTGTGACAGCCGGGTGCCCACTGTGCATGCGCTGCGCTTTGTGAATGGTCCGGTGTCTTCTGGGAACCATGACAGGTCCCAGAAGGCGCCGGACCATTCACAAAGCGCAGCGCTTCTCGCGCATGCGCAGTGGGCACCCGGCTGTCACAGAAGCCGGCCCGGGAAGAAGGAAGGACAACCTCCGCGGAAGTGGGAGCGGGTACCTGTCAAATTCAGGTACCCGCTCCCCCTCCCTCCCCAAAGGTCAGCAGTCTCTGGTCATCCCCTGCACCGTGTCCGCAGTCTCTGGTCATCTCCTGCACCGTGTCCGCAGTCTCTGGTCATCTCCTGCACCGTGTCCGCAGTCTCTGGTCATCTCCTGCACCGTGTCCGCAGTCTCTGGTCATCTCCTGCACCGTGTCCGCAGTCTCTGGTCATCTCCTGTACCGTGTCCGCAGTCTCTGGTCATCTCCTGTACCGTGTCCGCAGTCTCTGGTCATCTCCTGTACCGTGTCCGCAGTCTCTGGTCATCTCCTGTACCGTGTCCGCAGTCTCTGGTCATCTCCTGTACCGTGTCCGCAGTCTCTGGTCATCTCCTGTACCGTGTCCGCAGTCTCTGGTCATCTCCTGTACCGTGTCCGCAGTCTCTGGTCATCTCCTGTACCGTGTCCGCAGTCTCTGGTCATCTCCTGTACCGTGTCCGCAGTCTCTGGTCATCTCCTGTACCGTGTCCGCAGTCTCTGGTCATCTCCTGTACCGTGTCCGCAGTCTCTGGTCATCTCCTGTACCGTGTCCGCAGTCTCTGGTCATCTCCTGTACCGTGTCCGCAGTCTCTGGTCATCTCCTGTACCGTGTCCGCAGTCTCTGGTCATCTCCTGTACCGTGTCCGCAGTCTCTGGTCATCTCCTGTACCGTGTCCACAGTCTCTGGTCATCTCCTGTACCGTTTCCGCAGTCTCTGGTCATCTCCTGTACCGTGTCCGCAGTCTCTGGTCATCTCCTGTACCGTGTCCGCAGTCTCTGGTCATCTCCTGTACCGTGTCCGCAGTCTCTGGTCATCTCCTGTACCGTGTCCGCAGTCTCTGGTCATCTCCTGTACCGTGTCCGCAGTCTCTGGTCATCTCCTGTACCGTGTCCGCAGTCTCTGGTCATCTCCTGTACCGTGTCCGCAGTCTCTGGTCATCTCCTGTACCGTGTCCGCAGTCTCTGGTCATCTCCTGTACCGTGTCTGCAGTCTCTGGTCATCTCCTGTACCGTGTCCGCAGTCTCTGGTCATCTCCTGTACCGTGTCTGCAGTCTCTGGTCATCTCCTGTACTATGTCTGCAGTCCATTGGTTTAGAATATTTTTTTTTCTTGTTTTTCGCCTCTAAAACCTAGGTACGTCTTATGGAGCGAAAAATACGGTATATAAATGAATGCTGTTTTTTTTTTTTGCCTTCCTCTGGATCAACTGTGGGTATAGGATAACTTTTTTTTTTTCTCTCTATGGTTTTTCTCTAGATGGACTTTTTTCTTTTTTTCAGCCAGACTAACTATGTAACTGTGAATGGGCTGACAAAAGCCCAGGTGCCAGAACGCGATTTCTAGTCACCATGGCGACTGGGATTTGTCAAGCCCTCATCCAAGCCTCATTTACACGGGACATATCAATGCATACCCTGTATGAGGGCCTGTGCATCCCCGTGCTGGCAGTCCCATGGATGTCAATTGGGATACAGCGGCTGCAAAGACACAGCCGCTGATCCCAATATGACATTCGTGTGGTGCGGGTGTCCCCCCCCCCAAACACCGTGTTCAGGGCCATGCACACGCACCCACATGCATGTCATACTGGGAGCAGTGGATGTTTCCATTCAGCCGCTAAGTTCCAACTTACATCAATGGGATTGGCTGCACAGAATACCTGTACACCCTTCATGTGAGTAAACACGGCCTTCACACGGGGTACACATGGGTAAGCCCCATGGCATTAGTGTTTTGTGAGATTGATGGGAGCGCTCAAATGTTGAACTCTTAAAATGTAAAGGCTTACAAAGCATGGGGGTTGTATAAATTCTTGTACTCTCTGTATCAGATTCTTTATCAGATTCATATAAGAACACAAGTCTCGGAGTGTCCACCGAGGCCTCCGTTCTTCCTTTACGGACCTCCGGTGTCTCTATACAAGCCTCTGGCCTCTCTTTGCGGACCTCCGGCCTCTCTTTGCGGACCTCCGGCCTCTCTTTGCGGACCTCCGGCCTCTCTTTGCGGACCTCCGGCCTCTCTTTGCGGACCTCCGGCCTCTCTTTACAAGACTCCGGCCTCTCTTTACGGACCTCTGGCCTCTCTTTAAAGACCTCTGGCCTCTCTTTAAAGACCTCTGGCCTCTCTTTACAAGACTCTGCTCTCTCTTTACGGACCTCTGGCCTCTCTTTACGAACCTCTGGTTCTTCTTTAGGAGTCACACTTCTAGTTCGCTTTATCCGGCTTGCATGATCTGCCCTCTCCGACCTCCAAGTTGATTTTTCTTCCACAATCTCTTTCTTGGGGGTGTCTGTCCTGGGCGATGGCTGTGAAACCTTCGACTTCTCTTTACGGACCTCCAGTTCTTCTTTAGGAACCGTCCTTGTGATGGTTCGCCCTAACCAGCTTGGGTGACTTGCACTCTCTGACCTCCATGACGATTTCTCTTCTTCACTCTCCCTCTCAGGGGTGTTCGTCTCGATTGACAAGTCTGAATCCTCTGACTCCCGTCGCTGGAAGCGACTCGTCCTCTCCGCTTCCGACGGACTTGTCACCTGGCTATCCAATGATCTTCTTCCTCTTGCGGAAACTCCTATGTCGCTGAACGCTCTCTTAAACAACAAGGATGGAGCATTGGCCTTCGTTCCCGGGACCTGGGTAATTCCTCGGATTTTGTTTTGTTGTCCTCATTCATCTTTGTTCGGCTATCACCCTGCAAACAAGATTCAAGAAACAAGCTGAACTGTTAAAGTGTCCTGTTATGACGAGAGGGAGGTGATATGTAGTCCCTAACACAGTGTTACGTAGTCCTAACGCACTCCCTGTTCTGGGGTGACAAAGCAGTTCAGTAAGGTTGTCACCCTCAGTCAAGAAGTGAATTAAACACTTCCAGTCCAGGCCAACTCTGACATTCCTTTCCTACATGTAGAAACCTTTTTTTTTAGCTAGAAAAACGACATAGTACCCCAAAACATTATATATATTTTTTTCTGCAGGAGCCCTAGAGAATAAAATGGTGGGTGTTGAATATTTTTATGTCACATGGCATTTGTGCAGCGGTTTTTAAAAAAGCTAATTTAAAAAAAAAAATGCTTTAATGAATCTTAAATTTGCGTACCGTTTATAAACAAACATGTGCTGAAAGTGCGCGCTGTGCGGGCCAGGGGAAAGCCTAGAGCAGGGAGAGGAGAAGTGGCGGAGAGGAAGGAGACAGGAGGAGGTGAGCTGTATTGTGTTCTCTGGGCTCTCCCTACTGTTGTCCATCCAGCACATGCTACACGATCACTGATAGAGCATATGTGACTGCACACAAACAGTATGATTACCACCCCCTGCCCACATTTTCTGCTGCTCGGAGATCAGCAGCCCTTGGAGGAGGGGAGGGGGGGGAATGAAACTGTGTGTGTGTATAAAGTCCCATACGATCTATCAGTGATCGTGTATCATGTGCGGGATGGACAACAGGAGGGAGAGCCAAGAAACCACAACACAGCTCGCCTCCTCCCAGCTCTTTCCCCTCCGCCACTTCGAGAGAGAGTGAAATGAAGAGAGGAAGAGGGAAGAGAGAAAGAGGGAAAAGAGGAAGAGGGAAGAGGGAAAAGAGGAAGAGAGGAAGAGGGAAGAGGGAAGAGAGGAAGAGGGAAGAGAGGAAGAGGAAGAGAGGAAGAGGGAAGAGAGGAAGAGGGAAGAGAGGAAGAGGGAAGAGAGGAAGAGGGAAGAGAGGAAGAGGGAAGAGAGGAAGAGGGAAGAGAGGAAGAGGGGAGAGGGGAAGAGAAGAGGGGAAGAGAGGAAGAGGGAAGAGAGGAAGAGGGAAGAGAGGAAGAGAAGAGGGGAAGAGAAGAGGAGGGAAGAGAAGAGGAGGGAAGAGAGGAAGAGGGAAGAACGGAAGAGAAGAGAGGAAGAACGGAAGAGAAGAGAGGAAGGGAGGAAGAGGAAGAGAAGAAGAGGAAGGGAGGAAGAGGGAAGAGAAGAGAGGAAGGGAGGAAGAGGGAAGAGAAGAGAGGAAGGGAGGAAGAGGGAAGAGAAGAGAGGAAGGGAGGAAGAGGGAAGAGAAGAGAGGAAGGGAGGAAGAGGGAAGAGAAGAGAGGAAGGGAGGAAGAGGGAAGAGAGGAAGAGAGAAGAGAGGAAGAGAGAAGAGAGGAAGAGGGAGGAGAGGAAGAGGGAGGAGAGGAAGAGGGAGGAGAGGAAGAGGGAGGAGAGGAAGAGGAGGAGAGGAAGAGGGAGGAGAGGAAGAGGGAGGAGAGGAAGAGGGAGGAGAGGAAGAGGGAAGAGAGAGAGGAGAGCTTGTCCTCGCCCTCTGCCTTGGCCGCGGTGCGCTCTCCTGCTCTTCGCCTGGCGGCCGCTGTCCTCTCCGCTGCCTGCGACCGACCTCTCCGCTCGTTCCGTCTTGCCGCTGTCCTCTCCGCGAGGAAAGGGAAGAGGGAAGAGGCTCCGCGTCCTCCTGCCTCTCGTCCTCTTTCTTCTCTTCCTCTTTCTCGCTGCCTCTTTCTTCGCTTCCCGTCTGCTCGTCCGAGAGAGAAGACTCATTGAACGCTCTCGTTCTCTCATTGGGGGGTGCACAGTTTTTGTGTTGCCTAGGGCAGCACAAATCCTAAATACACCACTGGCTCTCCCAGCACATGTATCGGTGTCCCACGGAAAGGTCACAATCTCTTCTTGCGAACGGGACATTTTCCAATCATGTGACCGCCAGTCACGGTGGTCACATGACCCTAAACTCCGCCAGGCCTCCCAGTGTCAGAAACCCCTTAAAGGGCCAGGAGGCGTCAGTGCGAAGGGGTTAAAGCCCATACCCAGGATCCCCTTATCCCCCTTGTAATTGAACTGCCCCTTTTACACTGTTGATCAATATAAAAGTGACCCATTGGTGCTCAATGAAAAAATACCCCTTTTACACCGATGGTCAATAAAGAAATGTTCCTTTACATTGGTGATCAGTGTAGAGGTGACCTCTTACATTGGTGGAAAATGAAAAAAAGCCCCATTTGCATTGACAGTTGATGGAGAAAAGCCCCTTTACATTGGTGATCAGTGTGGAGCGACCCCTTATGTTGGTTGTCAAAGGAAAAATGCCCCCCTCATACTGATGGTTGATGGAGCAAAGCTCCTTTACCATGCTGTTAGAAGTGACCCCTTATATTGAATTATCAGGGCGATGTTGCCCCCTTACATTGTGTTCATTGCAGGTAGGAGATCTGCCACTACTCACTGTGTGAGGAACCTCTGGGGGAAGCCTTGTTGAGAATGCCTTCTTTCAGGTTTCCCGATTATGGGGACAGGTTCTCTTTAGGAAAACATTATATAGGGTACCTCCAAGCAAGGCACAAGCAATACCTTTTAGCCATTGAGACGTTTCCACAATTTCCAAACATAGACTAAAGGGTATGGAAACACTGGAAGCTCTAGTTCATGAATATCTATAACTGGCAGCACATTAGGGTTTTCAATGGATGGTCTTACTTCTGTTAGTGACACCGATGGCCTGGAAGTAGGTGTTGATGCCTCCTCTTGGTCCAATCTGTGGAAGTCCGAGCTGATGGTCCGTCGGTGGCCCCTGCTCTGTGCGCTGTCTCTGGAATTGCCGCCAATTCGGTGATCCAGAGTGCGCTTTGGAGTACTCTCATAGGGGTAGAGCGTTACTTGCCTCTCCCTCGGCGGGCTGGGGCTATCAGAGTCTCGCTCTCTGCCGCGATGGGCCCCTCTCGGGAGTTTCGAATCAAGGCCCCTCAAGTATTTACTTGGAGATATTTCTGGTGGACTTGACCATCTATGCTTCCGCGAACCACTCCTATCAGCCATAGTGCCTGTGAAGAGAGAAAAGTAAGTACGCGGGGCGCTGGACTTCAGATCTAACAGCTGAACCTTCTGCTGTAGTACGAGGCCTATGGGTGGATGTCCAAGACCAAGTATTGCCAAGTTATGGTCTGAGAGGTGCCTACAACAATTGGGCAAGGCATGGGTGAAATGTCAACAATACTCAAAAGCAATATTCCAGCTGACTCTTCCCGATTGGTTAATGGGGGAAACACAGACGCCTCCAACCTTGTTGTGTTTTGCAAAGCAATTAAGAGTCAGTCCTCCCAAAACAGACATTTAAAACATAAAATGTTTCTTTCGGATTTGGATGGAGTGTGGAAAGGATAGAACCACGCTGTCTGTGACTCCATTGAGATTCCCTCTCTCGTTGTGTCCTGAAGAGTGAATGTCAGAGGAACAGAAAGCTATTTTTTTTATATAACAAGTTTATATTATATATTTACTTATCTATTATATATATATATTACTTATCTATTTACAAGTTTTAGTTTAGCATTTATATTCTTATTTACAGACTTGATGAAGGTTTCTGGCCCCTGAAACACGTTGGCCAACCTTTGTTCTTTGTTGGTTGATTATTTTGATAATTATTAAATTATATTGATATATTAAAAAATAAATAGATTTAATATTCATATTGAATTATAACCTAATTAAAGTATAGAAATATATTTGTAATAAAATGATTCATGTTTCTTCACCGTTGTTATTTTTAGTACTCACAGTATGTTCTTGTTTATAGCCCTGATAAAGGGGAGGCTTCTAGCCCCTGAAACATGTTGGCCAACCTGTGTTCTTTGTTGATATAATAAAATAATAATTCAAACAATTTAATTACTTTGATGTTAACTTAGGAGGTCCACTGTGTGCTGCAATATATCACCCCCCCTTAGGAAGTCTGCTGTGTGCTGCAAGATATCACCCCCCCCCCCCCTTAGGAAGTCTGCTGTGTGCTGCAAGAGATCACCCCCCCCCTTAGGAAGTCTGCTGTGTGCTGCAAGATATCACCCCCCCCCTTAGGAAGTCTGCTGTGTGCTGCAAGATATCACCCACCTCCCTTTAGGAAGTCTGCTGTGTGCTGCAAGATATAACTCCTCCAGGAAGTCTGCTGGAAAATATCAACCCCCCCTTAGGAAGTCCGCTGTGTGCTGCACGATATCAACTTCCCTTAAGAAGTCCGCTGTGTGCTGCAAATTATCAACCCCACCCCCCCTTAGGAAGTCTGCTGTGTGCTGCAAGATATCACCCCCCCGCTTAGGAAGTCTGCTGTGTGCTGCAAGATATAACTCCTCCAGGAAGTCTGCTGCAAAATATCAACCCCACCCCCCCCCCCCCCCCGCCTTAGGAAGTCCGCCGTTTGCTGCAAAATGTCAACCCCCCCCCCCCCTTAGGAAGTCCGCTGTGTGCTGCAAGTTATCAACTTCCCTTAGAAGTCCGCTGTGTGCTGCAAATTATCAACCCCCCCTCCATGCCTTAGGAAGTCCACTGTCTACTGCAAGATATCAACCCCCACTTAGGAAGTCTGCTGTGTGCTGCAAGATATCAACCCCCTCCCCTTAGGAAGTCCACTGTTTGCAGCAAAAACATCAACCCCTCTTCGGCAGTCCACTATTTGCAGCAAGATATCACACCCCCCCCCCTTAGGATATCTGCTGTGTGCCACAAGATAATCACCCCCCCTTAGGAGGTCCGCTGTATGCAGCAAGATATCAATCCCACGTAAGAAGTGTGTTTGCAGCAAGTTATGATCCCTCTTTCCAAGAAAGTTCAGTGTGTGTCCTGCAAGATAACCCCCCCCCCCCGAAAGACCACTGTATGCAGCAAGATATTAATGCCCCCCCCCCAAAAAAGTTTCACTGTAGGCATCAAGATATCAACTGCCCCCCCAACCCCGAAGGTCAGCTGTGTTCAGCAATCCATCTCCAGGAAGTATGCTGTGCAGCAAGAAATCAATCCCCCCCCCCCTTGGATGTCTGTTGTGTGCAGCAATATCTGCTGCGTGTAACCGATATTAGCTCCCCCTTAAGAAATCTGCTGTGTGCTGCAAGATATTAATACCCCCTAAAAAAATGTCGGCTGTGTGTGCTGCAAGATACCTCCTCCCATAATATGTGTGGTGTGTTCTGCAAGTTACTTCCCCCCCCCCAAAAAAAGTCCACCATGTGCAGCAAGATATCACCCCAAAGTAAGACCACTGTGCAGCAAGATACAAACCCCCCCTAGGTAGTCTGCTGTGTGCTGCAAGATA